>NC_080186.1:223274945-223577976 GCF_030028045.1 Hippopotamus amphibius kiboko
CACCAAAGTCTGAATTTATCCAAAGAGTAGCATTTTCTAAAACACATGTTTCATTTAGCAAAAATTGCAGGTGGGGTCAGTAGCAAGCATATGCCTCTGAAATATGCTGCATCCCACGCTTCCTGCATGTAGCTCCATTTTCCATCCTGCCTGTAATCCTGAAGACGGTTACAATGTATGCAATCGGTGATTTCCACAATGTAACATGCATGATCTTGCTTAAGGCTTTTCACCAGAAAGCTATACTGTCTTGACGTCTGCATCACCTTTTTAAATCTAATTATTTCTGGCATATTAGCCATCAAATCACCACTGACAATATGACGGGAATCATGGTATTGAAAAAATTACATCCTAGGAGGAAATAATAAAATATAAATCACATACGTAATTTTCTTTCGAACATTTTAACAATGACACTCTCACATACATATGAAATATAGCAGACTATCCTCATAAACGCCCCAACATCAATCACAGCAGGAAAATATTCTCTACTTTGCGAACACACGGATCCAACAAAACATAGCATTTCTAATAAAACTGGGTAATACAACTTCATTTTTTTCATCAAGGGCATTTATGAAGATCTGACAAAGGGAAATAGCTCCAATATTTTTTTTTCAATTATGTCCCTTCGTCTCTAAATGACACACAGCTAACATAAACTATATTTAGCAAACTCCTGTGTTTCATGTTAATATATAGATGGAGATGGGACTAGATGAGTAAAGTGACATTGAACATATTGCCAACATAGGGTGCCTGCCCACTGTATGAGCTTCAGACAAGAGTATGTCAATATGTTTATGTGCATGATAATACTTCTGGCATCAACTAAGAATGATAGTTTACAAGCTTCTGAAGCAGAGAGATATTCCTAAAATTATCCCTAAAGTGATGAGATCTACCTAGAGATAAAAGATGGGGATTATTTTCAAATTTTGAACTCTACTGCCTCTATTCTGAGTTTAACTGCTGAATCAGAGATTATAAAGGCAATTCCAAGCTACGCATGTATTAAACTTTTCTTTTTTAATTCTACGGTAACAAGAAGCTAAGTTCTGTTACCTATCTAAACTTCTCAAAAGAAAGTAAACACAAGGGGAAAAAAAAGATATAGAAAATCTTCTAAGAAGAAAAACCGAGCTAATCACCTTAGAATTTAAAAGCCAATTGGCCAAAGACAGCATGCTAAAAAAATTAGGATGGGATTTCATACATGAAGTAACCAAGCATTCTTTCTACGTCTCTGTTTGCATCGACATGAATTACAATATAGACCTGAAGAGCCTTAAGCAAGCTGCTTTAAATCCGATGATCACGTCAGGAATCTTATTCTACCTTGAGGCTGCAGGTTAGATTAATTCTGAGGTTTTGCTGGGAACCTCATTCTGATCTTGTTTGGATTATGTACATAAAGCCAAGCACTTTAGGTGACTCTTCTGCAAATACTGAGGAGCCAAATAGGTCTGAGAGGTACATATAAAAATGATTTTAAAAATAAGTCACTTTCTTTCAGGCAAGCAGGTGGCAGTCAGATGTCCCCTGAATCTTGTTTGTCATTCTACTGCTCCTCACATTTGGTTTGGCTTTCTTTCCATCATCCTGCACTAACACGTCATCCGACTTAGAAGTGAGTAGAAATGGGGCTGTGCCTGCAACTCATTTTCAGTTGACGGAGAGTAAGTACTGCTTGGGACCCTATCATCTAACACGGTAAGCAATGTGAGCTCCACTCCTCTACGACATTAACGCTGTCCTCTAGCTTCCCTGAAATGTACTCTTCAGAGAAACACAAAATGTGCTCCAGATTCTACCTCATTAATCCTCATCAGCTCCTTTCAAAGGAGAAAGGGAAGAGACGGGTCCAATTTACCAACGAGGAAAGTGAGGCAATGAGGTTAAAAGAAGAGCTCAAGGTCAAGGAAACAGTAAAAAGGCAGAGCAAACAAAAGAATTCTGTCTTCTCAGGCTGGGTCCCAGTGCCCATACAGTAGCCATGCTCCAAAAATACCCCCCCTCCCTCCTTCACTTTTGTGGTTCACCCCACCACTACTTCAACAGCAATTCACAGGCACAGCTGCCCTGCAAAATTTTCAAGTAAACAAATTTAAACAAACAAACAAACAAAAACTCCAAGCATGCGTGTTCCCACATATGCACAAGCATAGAGGGAGAAACAGAAGCATTAACTGAAGGTCAGAACAAGGAGACAAACTTACGGAGAAGTCATATGAAGCACTACCTGATGACACAGTACCTCTGTCTTTCTAGTCCTGTAAGAGGATGCTGCAAATACAGCACGTATAAGTACACGCACCACAGATAAATCGGGTTTTCTGTTTTTGTTTTGCAGTGGCAGAGTTTCTCTCTACACTACAAGAACATACAGTCATGCATCAGTACTCAAAATACCATGATTCATGGGGTCACATTAGGCATTTAGTCCACGACTCTCATCTAAGACCTCGATGAGCAGCCTCTCTCGGTTTTTCCTTTCTTCATCTCTTAGCTCAAGAAAAATTCTCACTTGTCGAGGTTTCTTAATAATATTTTAAATTATACATGTAATAGATATCTACTGTGGAACATCTGAAATAGACACCACCACCATGTCATCCCTAATTTAATGAACAATGATGTATTACCCTGATTTTTTTAAAGACCAAAGTATACATGCACTCATATATACAGGATGTGGAAGTTTCTATTAAAAGTGGTCTTGAAAATAATTCTTGAAGTAAAACCAATAGGTGGCTTTCACAGACTGAAATCAGTATACGTCTTCCTAAAACATATTTTAAAACTTTGATCCACCTGGTAGCTGATTTCATCTCTCTCTAGTCTATATAAAAATGCAGTCGGGGCCCTGGCACATTCTCCTTAAGAAACCAAGGACAGGGCTTCCTAGGTGGCGCAGTGGTTAAGAATCCGCCTGCCAATGCAGAGGACACAGGTTCGATCCCTGCTCCAGGAAGATCCCACATGCCATGGAGCAACAGAGCCCGTGTGCCAAAAAAAAAAAAAAAAGAAAAGAAAAGAAACCAAGGACATCTATCTCAAGTTTCACAGACTGATATAAAGTCACTATGTTCTATCTCAAATCCCCAACTCATTCATTTATATTCATTAATCTTAATGATATCATTAATGCACATTGTGTTTCACAGAAACTAATTGTATTTTGCCAGAATCAAACATTAACAATTATGCCTCCCATTATCACCTAATAAAATAAGATAAAATTTTAAAAGTCTCAGGCACGTCACTGAACATTTTGGCATGGTAACTGATTTGCATTTTTAATGCTACAATAAATTGACCAGATTATCATCAATTATATAAATTAATATTCTTTAAGTAAGGGAGGCAACAGGGAATTCTTCTGCTAGAAATTGACACTCAACACTTACTTCCTTGAGCTTTATTGAACACAGGCTTAGTCCTCCTTTGTCCCCTTATCTAAAGCTGGCTTTTGTGACACAAGCTAATACCACACAAGAGAACATATTCCTCTTTAATTTTATATACTTATCATCGCTTTCAGAAAAGACAGGAGATTAGGAAAGTCTAGGCTCTTCAAGTAAAGGAGAAATATCTACCTGGGCAGTAAAAATGCCCCGAGTCATGAATCAACTTGTTTAAATCATTGTATTACTATATATTTTTTTTTTCATGCCCTTGATTCAAAAACCAATCACTAAGCAGCTGCTATGGGATAGGCATTAAGATGGATGTTGAGAATAGAAATAGGAAAAAGACTCAGTTCCATCGCCACATAATCAAGGGATCCCAAGACACATGAAACAAACAAAATACAAGGGGATCAGTGGAGTCACAAGGACAAACATACACTCAAGGTACTGGTGCTGCAAAAGTACCAAGGAAGGATGAACTCAGAAGGGTGGGTAGAGAATAAGGGAGGTTTGGGAAGAGGAAGTAAATGGTGGTTCCCAAATTTATCTGTACATTAGAATCAATGGAAGACCTTTTATAAAAATTCCCAAAACTAAAGCCACAACCAGACCCATTAAATCACAATCTTAGGGGTGGGGATGGGGGCAGGAGGTAGGCATCAGTCGTTTCTGAATCTCCCCAGGTGAGTCCACTGTGCAGACAAGCTTGATAACCACTGGTCTAAAGGGAATGGAACTACTAAGTGGGGTAGATAGGCAAGACGACAGCAGCCCCGTGGTAAGAAGGTCTTGGACTTCCTAGGTGGCGCAGTGGGTAAGAATCCGCCTGCCAGTGCAGGGGACACGGGTTCAATTCCTGCCCCAGGAAGATACCACATGCACGGAGCAACTAAGCCCATGTGCCACAACTATTGAGCCCGCGCTCTAGAGCCCATGAGCCACAACTGCAGAGCCCATGTGCCGCAACTACTGAAGCCCACGCACCTAGAGCCCGTGCTCTGCAACAAGAGAAACCACCGCAATGAGAAGCCCACACACCATAACGAAGGGTAGCCCCCGCTCACCGCAACTAGAGAAAGCCCATGTGCAGCAATGAAGACCCAACACAGCCAATAAAATAAATTAATTAATTAAAAAAAAAGGTCTTCACTACTTACCACTAAGCTCCTGTCATCTTCCCTATAAGTGATTATTCAACTTGAGAAAAGGGCGAGAGGAGAGAGGTGATGGGAAATAGTGAGGAAAAGGAAGGACTGATTCCCGTAGCCATAAAAGAACATGACTTGTAATCTCTTTTCACCGAAGACTAGTATTTCCATGGAAAGACAAGGTACTTTTTGTACAGTCTTTCTCTAAAATTGAAGTTCAGTGAACTGGATAAGTCTTATCTGTCTTGGTCTTCTTAAACACATTACAATGACTCAATTATTAAAAGCAAACAGGACCCTTCATCTTCTCCTTCTTGAGGTTTCCCCATAGCCACCAGAACTCAGGAGATGATTTTATACCTCACCTGACAACCTTGGGCGCTGTCACCACTCTCCTCTGAGACAGATAGGAAAGGACATTTGTGAGGAGCCTGTTAATTGTGTTCTTCAACTGTCCTCTAAAGAAAACTAAACACAATAGGACGTGTGTATCCTGACCGTTTTATCTACAGAAAATATTAATAGATTAACTCTGATTCCATTTTGTAAAACAATACACAGAGATTCTTAAGCCATCAGGATAATATAGACTTCTTTAGGGAAAAATATATAATGCAATTCTAATACTTTACTGGAAAGCAGGATTTTAAAAAAATCCTTACTTGCCTTCTGAAGTGCATGCTTTAGAAATACGTTACCAATTTCACTACTCAGTTTTCAGAGGGGACACTTGTACTTAAGGAGTGAAAACGCCGCTTCCTTTGCATGCTTCTGAAGAAGCATCTTTAACTATCTTTGAGTATAAAAACTATAGCACATTCTTAGCATGGAGTCACTGATTTGGCGTGGTGTTTACGCACGTGCATTAAGAATTTCTAACAATGCATTCCAGGAACTTGAAGTCTATTCCTTCAAGAAGCTACACCTAACATGTTGCACTAAAATGTTTTAAAAAAGTTACTGGAAGGAATTTCTCCAGCTCAAGTATTCAGCATTTTCTGAACATAATTCAAATACACAAACTGATTCCAAAACATCTATCATACATTATTCTCTAAAGCTCAAAATGCTATCAAGATTAACAGCATTCTCTTACATGGAGCAGTAATCTGCAGCCCAAATGTTGTGGAAAAAAATCTCCATGTGATGTGACAAAGCATTTTAATCTCAACCAGACCTTATTAGCTTTTTATAAGTTCTTCCTGACAGTTTTCTTACGAGAGAGTTAGTTTTACAAATTCCATTTTTTTTTCCAGTTGACTTTGTGAACCACGCTGCACAATCACATGCATTACAAATGCATCTTTTTAAAAATCCTCCACATGTTTACGTCCGTCAGCTACAAATGAGATTTGCTGAGGTGCCGCCTACTGGACAAAACACTCAGCATCCGTGCGCTGCACCGTTCTTTCTTCCAGCTTTTATTTTTTTTATTTAATTAATTTATTATTTCTTGGGGGGTACACCAAGTTCAATCATCTGTTTTTATACACATATCCCCGTATTCCCTCCCTCCCTCGAGTCCCCCCCACCCTCCCTCGAGTCCCCCCCACCCTCCCCGCCCCAGTCCTCTAAGGCATCTTCCATCCTCGAGTTGAACTCCCTTTGTTATACAGCAACTTCCCACTGGCTATCTGTTTTACAGTTGGTAGTATATTAGTCTACGGCCATACCACCCTGAATGCACCCAATCTCGTCTTCCAGCTTTTAAAACTTGATTTTCTCTGAGTTAATGCAGATGAAGAGACGTGAAAACATGTTTCAGAGGAGGGTGAGCTAACAAAAAACACAGAGTCTGTCCCATTAAGGGTGTGCTAGGCAGTGCTGTTTTGAATGCTCCTGATGGGGGGGCTGGCCTCTTTCACCTGTCTAAGGCTGCTCATCACGCCTGATGAGGAACAAGGGAGGCAACTAAAGGCCATGAGACACCCACGAGAGGACCAGGCTTGCTTCAGACCAGGATGAAAGTGATCCCCTCCCTTCCAAGCTGGTGATCCACCCGATACCGATTCTCAGCTTTTTACAAATGTCACCACCTGAGTGAGGTGTGCACCCATTATACGCGGATATTTTGATTTCATAGTTTGTTATGAGGTCAGGTAACAAGGTAAAACCCTGAAGACTATCTGGAGACCCCTCTTCCCTAAAGCTCCAGAGGAGAGAGTTATGAGATGGGGGAAGGTGCCAGGCAAATACCACTGTCTGTTCATGTAAAGCTGCCCCTAGAGACCCACCTTTCCTCCCTCTTAACCCACATGGGGCTGGGCTCAAGCAGAGCCTGGGGCACGTTCAACCTCTCTCTCCTAAACTGCCACAAGCTAGACAAAGAGGACAAGGACGTTCTCAGACCGTACTGGTCACAGCGCCCTTCCATGGAAAACAATGGAAGACTACACCATGCAGTTCTGACTTTGTCTCCCCTTCTATCAGGTCTGCACCTAACATGCCTTCCTTCACTACCAAATACTGCTGACCACGGAATCCTTTTCTGTTTCAAGCTGTCAGAGATGAAAATCCTAGGTTCAGAATTAGAACCACCCATTTCTTCTCAGTGGGTGAGCTATACACCTAATGCCATTCATCGAGCACGTTTACAGAGCTGACAGCTCCCTATCTCCCGCTTTGCCCATTCAGATAATTTATAAGTGAAAACACACAGCAATGTTGCCAGGTTCAGAGACATTTTGTTCAGAAGCTGTAGCCTGGAGGGAACTCCTTCTTACATCCGTCTTTCTTTTAGGAAGGAGACACGGCCCAAGAAGCACTAGGATGGCAACTGAGCCACTAAAATCTATTCCAGGTCCTCCCAGTTAACTCTGGATTGCCCTTGGGAAGGTCATTTAATAAATCCCCCCATTTGATTTGTCTCAGTTTCCCTAACGGAAGGGAAAATAGCACTCGCCCATTTTTTCTCTCCAATATTTTATTTTGAAATTTTTCAAGCCTACAGAAAAGTTGAAAGAATACAACAATCTTTATAGTCTTCACCTTGATTCATCAATTGGGAACATTTCCCCTGATGTTTCTTGCTATCGATATTTGTGAAAATACAATGCAGACAAAAACTGGGTTTTTGCAGTTAATAGGAAAATCTGGAGACTTGCAATTAATAGAAAAGCTCTCCACAAGCAGGTGGTAAGTGGTCATTAACTATATACTGAGCAAGACTTCCCAGAATAGTTTTATCAGGAATTAGACTTCTTTAAAAACTTAACTGCCAAAGAGCTCTCATTAATGTTTTCCACGAAATGCTTCAATAAGGACGGCCAGTCAGCGGGGAACCCCAGAATTATTCCACTTCAGAGCTGGAAGTCATCCATTCCAAACCCTTCCTTTTAGAGACATGAAAACTGAGACCCAGTGAGGCTGCTTCGTATCACTATCCACCTTTTATCCACTATAAACAATACACTCACCAGAGAGGTGGAAACCTGAGAAGGAAAACAAGAGGACCGGGAAGACAGGATGAAGGGAGTATGAGGAGGAAGCCAGCGAGGTCAAGGGCAGCAGCTCCCCAGACCCACTGACATTCACCCACAGCAGCACCCTCCAAGGGCGATGCAGAATGACCTTCTATTTCCTAACGCTCAGAATTCCCCGCACCGCCCCAGCCGTGCATCCCCCTCCTTCAAAGGTCTGACCCTGTGTCACACTCTGCACGCACTTCCATTTTTCCTTTTTGTCATGCTGTTAATGTCTCTTCCAACTCATTATTAAATACAGGTTCTACAGGAGCAAAGATGCAACCATGGCCAATGAAGCTTTCCCACGGGCGGCTTCTCAAGACAACCACCTTGCTAAGCCAACATAGGCATGGGCCTCCAGAGGACACACAATGCAAGTTTTATGTTTACTGAGCCAGGTTTCTGGGTTTTGTGTCAGAGATGGGATTTCCTCTGTGATTCTGGTCTTCTGCTCAAGAAATACAAATGTTTCTGTTTCTAAAAATTATCTATGGCCGCTTTCAGAATCTCCGCATCAGTAAGATTAATTCGGCAGCAGAATACGAATTTTCAGGAATGCATCTTCTTATCAATTGTTTCTTGGCATCCCTCCTGGTCCAGCATGGCTCTGTGGTCAGCTCGGCAGCCACTGGCTGTGCCGTAATGATGCTTATCGACGGTGCGCTAACGCAGAAGATCATACTGTTATCCACCTGCCCTCTCTGGCCTTTTATTCTGTTGTTTGCTGTTCCCTGCCTCCAGACCCAAACACAGACCTAGACTGTGGAGAGGTTTACAGTCAGCCATCAATTGCTTCATTGGTAAAATTAGAGCACTCCTGAATCCCTCCATAAAATACTTCTAGGAGCTTTGATAAATTATAGCTCATGTACACAATTACAGTATCGATCTGTAAAGTCACCAGGTTTTCTGTCAGTCCCTGTTGCATTCGCAGCTATCTTTTTAATATCTTTTCTCCTTTCTTAGAAAAGTGTCCAAAAACCTGACAGGCACCATTATTTAAGGAGTGTGCAATGCCTTCATCATTTGAGAGAAAAAGGTCTTTCTATTCCTTTTAACATATCCATTTGCCTCCTTTACAACCTACTGCCCTAGGACCAAACGTGTACCTAAGCCAAGATGCTGACCAGATTATACTTTCTTGACACAACTGACTAGTAAGATGCTTAAGGTAAAAGACATTAACCGTCTCAGAATGTCCTTTATATTCTATGAAGACATCAGAAATACACTGAGGCTTTCCCAAGCTCTGATATGCATCCAACTTGCTTGAATAAACACATACACACACAAAATGGCAAAGAAGGTGGGGTATGGAGGGGCAAAGTGCCTGTTTTCAACATGTCCTAGATCGTGTTCTCAGTTAAAGTTCAAGCATGTTTAGATGAGTCTGTGTTTTAAGTATTTGTTTCTCACTTTCAAAACATAATCCATATACCAAGAATATAGCTGTTTTTTATTTATCACTCCCACCCTAAAATGATATCATTAAAAACAAAAAATAGAGTGCTGATACAGAGTAATGCATGGTCGAGCTGCGTGTGGCCAGAAACCATTGACTCTTTGCCGTAGCCGGGCTGGGAATCCTCAGCAGCAGAGGTGAGGGGTTTGCAACGGAGCATCCCCGCCCTCTCACCCGCACTCAAGAACCAACTGGCAGGGAACCCAGGGCGGGGCACAGAGAGGCCAGCACCTGTACATGCTTGGCCCTCCTCTATTCCAGCAAATCATCACTGAAAAAGCTCCAGGTGATGTTTATCATGCAAATACTTACACTCCAAGGACAGAGGGAACGGACACATGGCTGTTCTGCAGGGTGACAGCAGCATCCCCATAACTTCTGCTTTCACAGGAAAGTCTTTCTGGGGACTCAGCAAAAACCTTCCCATCCCATTTTGCTACTTTTCTTCTTCTCAAGTTCAGTTACACCTCTGAAAATTAAAATTTTTGCATACAGCCAGTAATACCCTCTTCATGGTCATTAAAGAACTGTGAGGGTGGTGAGGGTGAATGGCAGAAGGCAGTGTAGAACAGAGGGGAAAGCATCTTTTCTGGAATTACTGGCCAGCAGACTCAATATTAGAAACTTAAAGGAGGAAGACAGGCAGCCAGATGTACCACTTTTGGTGAGAGCTGATGCTTAGGTAGGATCCCATTCACGTGGTTTTGGCCATGATAACCAGCTAGTTCATCAGACCATTTCCTTTTGTTCCTGGGTACACAACTAGACTATATCTCCCAGCCTCTTATGCACTTGGGTGTGCCCACAAGACTGAGTTCCAGACAATGAATGATGGGGTAGATGTGTGCCACTCTTTAAGATCTGTCCATGAACACTTCCTACGCAATTCCTGCCCATATACTATTATTAGCTGGGTGTCAACACCCAGGGTGACCTTGGAAAGGACATAAAGATGCCAGAACCTCTGTCAGCCTGAGTCTCTGAGTAATTGTATGGAACAGAGCACATCTCTGTAAAATGGCCTGCAGGTGAGGACGAAAAACTATTGTTTCTAGAAATAAACAAAAACAACAGTAAATAAACTTCTAAGCCACTTCTTCTATACTACGCAATGTACTCTATGTTACTCTGATTAAACACTGGGAGAAAACTTACCTCACCAACAACTACAAATCATCCTAAAATAATTGCGTGCAAGCATTCTCACAGCAGATGTCGTATAGGTCAGAGCTGCAGGGCTTTTCAACTTGTTTGAGAGGTGACCTAGGGACTGCTCGGGTAATTTATGTGGCGATGTAGCCGTGTGATGAAACACTGTGCCACCATTAAAAGGGACACAGTAGAGCTGTAAGCACTAATATGGGAGATCTTCCTATTAAATCAAAAAGCAAGGCTCCAATATAAAGGATTTTAATGGTTTCATTTATGGAGATATACACATAATTTTTTTTCTGCAACAAGTAACAAACAATTATCTCTGGGGAAAGAGACAAGGAGGAGAAGTGAATCATTTTTTATTTTATACCTTTTCTAATATTGTATATGTATTACTTTTTATAAAAATGTCAACAGGGGTAGCAACACAGTGGGTTATTTTGTTTTTTCATTTTCATACATTCTTGTATTAACAAAAGGTTACGGCTAAGCTATCAGTCAGAGCATTGAAGGAAGGATTATATCAGTGGAACTGAATGAGCTCGTTCCCGCCTCCAAGGCAGATTGTCCCCCAAACGAGGACATTGTGAGGTGGTTGCTGACCGACTGCCCATCGTAACCATACAGTTCTGAGTTTGTATTGTTGTCACGGATGACCGTAAGGCTTTCTTATCTGTTTATTTGGAACTCAGGGCTCCCTATTTGTTCATTAGAAAAGCGACATGTGGCAAAGGCATTTCCGATTAGTGATCACCGAGGAAATGCCTCTAGAGCCAGCCCCTTGTAAATCCTCTCCCAGGTGCACTGATACATCTTTCCCTCTGAGTCCAACGCTATTTGTCTAAATGCCACATTCTGTGGGGGAGAAAAAAGCACTTCAGTTTCAAACTCTGGAGAAAGGCGCCAGGAAAGAAAAACGCAGGCTGAAGGGGTCACACAAGCAGTCTCTGGTGGTTCTGGAGTTAGGACTGCTCTCTCCTAACCCTGGGGGAAATCTTGGGTCTCATTTAAAAAATATCCTCAGAAAAAGAGGATGTCATCAGCCTGCTCATTTCCCAATAAAGTGCAAAAATGCAGCTTTATGGCTCTGGGCTCGCCTCTTTCGCCTGGGTTGAGTTTCCACGGCAGCGGAGAAAAGGTTCACCCGGGACACAGGCTCCACATCCAATATAACGCAGGCGCTCGCTGAGCTGTTTGCTATTTCGTTTATATCAACTGAATGCAGTTCCACTGGAACATAGAAGTTAAGGCAGAGAGAATGTGTGTTTAAATAGTTTGAGATAAACGGGTTATGCTATGGTCTCAGGTACCACGACCAAATGTAGGGCAGAGAGGATGCTGTTAGCATAAGTGAGGATTCTGGAGCACCTTGTGTGTGCTGGCCCTGACCTAGGACAACAGAGGACACGAAGACACAGGCTTCTGAGAACCTGAAGTTCACGGCGGGGACAGACAGGTTAAAAAAATTATAACCAGCCAAACCTTCCAACATAATATATATTTTTAAAAATAGCTGAACACGCTCCTGAATTTGATTTCAATTCTGCATTATCTTCATCTTTAAAGTATTCTGAATCAGGAAACACAATTTATTTGACTTGGGGCTGTATATTCGACATTATGTCAAACTGAGTTGCTCAAAAACAAATTGAGTTCCCAAGCCAGAGGGCCAGCCAAAAACTAGGAGAATGGGGCCCAGCATCTAGCATTTTAGTTCCTGCGTCATGCCAGCAGCACAACCACCAGTCCTTCTGGGCATCCCTAGAAAAATTACTAACAGAAAACCTCAGGCTACGTTTTGAAGCAATGTTCCTCCCAACAGAATTACTGGATGAAACACGAGTGAGTAATTCGATTCCTGTCTCTGGCTTCGTGAGGTGCAGACCACTGACAAGCCCAGGATAAAGATGTATCCGATGTTCCCACATCACGATTGTCTGCAGAGTTGAAAAAGCACTTGACACAGAAGAAAGGGCAAGGGGAGACAGGAGTTGTAAAGACCAGGGTGACACACTAGACATCATCCTTGGGGCGACAGTCAACTCTTCTTTTCTAGTCTAGCCTCAAGGCAGAGGGAGGCAGATGCTGCCATCTAGAGGCATCTCTGGGTATCGGCTTTGATAGCGGCGCAGTCAACACAAAACGGCGCAGGGCAGCGGAAGTCTAAAGGAAGCAGCTGCCTGAGGGACAGGTCCCCTGCTTGTTTGAGGAGAGGGCATGCAAGGAGGAAATGCCCAACCAGGCAGAGCCCCTTCTGCTCCACAATTCCGAGGAGACTGGGGATTCCTCTGTGATGGGGAAAGTGGGCACGAGGAATTAGGAGAATTAGAGGGAAGGGATCACCTGAATAAAAGATGGGTCAGACATGGTACCCAAGACAAAGGGCTAGCACCTTCTGAGATACAGAAACCTTTAGAGTTCCACTACCAGAGTTATGAACTACAGACAAGGAAAAAGCGCAGAAAGAAAGCCAGAGGGAGAACTTGAAATCCGACAGGTAATCAGCCCCAAGACTGGCATCTTGAAAAGAAACAAGAGAAGTGAGCAGTGAAAAGTACATACGCGTTGTCACAAGTTACTGGGATGCACACACACAAAAATCTACGTTTAGGGAAACGATGTTAAGATTGGTTGTATATTATATATGATATCTGCCCCAACCTTTTAAGAACATTTTCTAAATTTCCTATGGGAATTTACCAGCTTATGATGAAAAAAGAAATTTACTTTTTAAAATTAAAGAATACAGAATTTATCAAATTCTGAATTTTCTAAATGATCAACTGGATCTAAGATTCCTGGGATAGAAAGCTAAATAAAATTCTACCTGATCAAAGACATGGTTTCATTTGTTAGTATCAGATTCCCAATCTTTCCTTCTTAATGAAGAGCTTTCTGCACTGACAGGCTCAGATGATGGTCATAATTCAGATGCAAGTCTGTCACATCCTTCAGCCTTGTGGGACAGGTTATAAGCTTCGGACTTTGGTAAGAACTGTTACCACCAGCAACTTCAGCTGCATCTAGTTAATTTCACATCAAATTCAGATTTGTTTAAAATGCCAGATGAGTGGGGACCACTCAATCCCATTCAAGCCTCTCCCTGCTCTGACAGGACGAGGAATCCAAGGGTTGTCAGGCTGGATGGATGAAGGGAATTATCCTGCGTGCACTGTCAGTGCCCATCCCCTTGTGAGCACGTCCTTCTCATCAGCACAGGAGGCAGAGGAAGTTCTGAATAACTCAGAATACAGGCAGTATGGGAAAACAGCTCACGTCAGCAAACTGGTGCGGTCGTTAACTTTTCACTTCTCCTTTCGTGGGCTCTTGTGACACTGCCGCCAAAAAAAAGTTTCTACAGCAGAGGACAGCCCTAGAGTGAGCATGGCAGTTGGTGGCATTTATGATATCACAACTGCAAGTGGTAAGGAAGCTTGGTCACTCCCTTCACGAAAGCAAAGGAGCAGCCCCTGCGATTGACAAAGGAGGCTACTCTCCACATAGAGGGGGTGCTGGATCTCACACTCCCGAAGCCTGTCTCTGAAAACGTCCCCAGCCCTTGGAGACCCCCTAACAGCAAGCTCCAGTTCCTCAGGCTCGTGGTGGCAGCAGTCAGTGAGTCCCGCTCCAGGGAGCTGCCAGGTCCAGGGTTCTGTGCCGCACAATTCCACGAGACCAATCCACATGAAAGCCAGGGTGAGGGGTGCCCTGATGCTGTGCAGTGTACCTGCCAGGAGGCTGAACGTGGAACCGTGACAAAGGAAGAAACACTTCTCTCCCCACTAACAACCCGAAACAACTATGCTTTTATAAAAGTCGCAGATGTTTAACATTTTCACATGGGATGATTTCTTTTTCCCCTCATTGGTTTTCAAAGAAAATGAGGAAGTCATTTCCGGAGATAAGAAAGTATTAAAGCAAGGGGCAGTCTTTTAAATGTAACTGAAAATAAATTTAACTGCGAGAGTCATGAGGTTCTCCTACCAGCCCACTAGATGTTAGAAATAGCATGAAACTATAGGAGTTAGATTCTATGATATAAATATAGGAAGACAAATTAAAGGAACTGGACAGAATCAAGGAATAGACCCATAATATACTTGGGAATTTAGTATATGCTGAAGGTGGTGTTACAGATTAAAGAGAAGTTGTTTGGTAACAGTGTTAGAGTAACTGGTTAGCCACCTGGAAAAAAGAATAATAAGATGAACTGCTCTTTTACTCCTTAACAAAAATAAGTTCCAAGTAGATTAGAGATTTAAATATTAAAAACTAACCCATAAAGAGATAAGAAAATATGAAATACTATTGTTAGAATCTGAGAAGAAAAAGATACCTTTCTAAGCATGACATGAAATCCAGAAGCCACTCAAAATGAATAAAAGAGACAAGCCTCTGGCAAAATCAATCAAGGAAAAAAAAAAAAAGAACGAGAGGGAGAAGACACAACTAAACAATGTTAAGAACAAGAAATAAGTCAAAACTGCAGATGCCACGTAGAACGAACTTAATTTCAAACTTCAATTAGGTAAACAAATTCACACAAAATTACCAAATACCAAATTGACTCAAGAAAAAATAATCGGAATATTCTTGTGACCATTAAAAAACTGGGTCCAAAATGTCCCCACATAAAAAAATTATCAGGCCCAATTGACTTTATAGCCAACATTCAGAAGAGCCAAGAAAGAGATCCTTACACAGATTCTTCCAGAGATTAGGAAAGGAAGGAACTTTCCCTATGGTAGTAAAATTACTGTTTAGCAAATACTTCTTCCCTCACACTCCACGCCTCACTGATGCTAGATGCAACCATCCAGCTTTCACGAATGGGCAGAAGTGATACTGGGTCGGTTTCAAGCCTGCTCCTTAAGAAACAGTCAGTGCTTCTGCTCCCGCTTAAAGGAGTCTGCAGCCTCCATCGTGGGACAACTACACCCAGGTAAGTGCTGCTCTTCCCCCTGGGCCCCAGAGTAGGATACAAAGAGTACACGACTCAGACCTGCAGTGGATGGAGGCCAAGCTAACTCACAGATCCGGGGCCCAAAGCAGCCCACAGACACAGAGCGAGAAATCAATACTACTGACGACTGCCACTGAGGAACTGTGCTTTGTCATGCAGCATAACCATAGTATTGTAGGAAGGACGCATACATTCCTATTCATTTTGTTGAGCTACCATAAGAAATGTAACATATATAAGGAAAACCACAAGCAAATACCATTTATAAACACAGAAGGCAAAATCCTAACAAAAATACCAGTATGCTGGATGCAGAAATGTATTTTTTAAATGTTATTTGTCACGACAATGTTGGATTTTTTTTAAAATGCAAGATTAAAAATCACCACCAAAAAAAGGGGCCATAGCATTCATTGTACTTAATATGAAATGTTCAAAATAGTCTCTTTATGTTTAAGAACAATATAATACATGGTATCACCACTTTACTCAACATAATCTTAGAAGTTATGGTAAATTTAAGGCTTTTTTAAAAAGAATGAAAAGCTATAAAGATCGGAAAAGGAAGAAAGCTATAATTATTTGCAGATCATCACCGTCTACATTGTCGACAAAAACTCCCATTCCACCAAATCTAAAGATGGATAAGAATCAGTAAGAATTATAAAGGTTGGTGAATTTAAAAATTAATATACAAGAGACAATTCAATTTCCATACATTAGCAAATAGTTATATGTGTTTATTTTTAAAAGATGTTAGGACTTCCTTGGTGGCGCAGTGGTTAAGAATCTGCCTGCTAAGGCAGAGGACACAGGTTTGAGCCCTAGTCCAGGAAGATCCCACATGCCGTGGAGCAACTAAACCCGTGCTCCACAACTAAGCCCATGCACCACCTCTACTGAGCTTGCGAGCCACAACTACTGAAGCCCCTGTGCCAAGAGCCCATGCTCCACACCAAAGAAGCCACCTCAGTGAGAAGCCCGCACACCACAACTAAGATTAGCCCGTTTGTCACAACTAGAAAAAGCCCACCCATTGGCAGCAATGAAGACCCAATGCAGTCAAAAATAAATTAAATAAAATAAAGTAAAAAAAAAAGCAAAAAGATGATGTTATTTAAAATTCCTGAGAATAAATCTAACACAGGATATACAAATTCTTTCAGTAGAAAACCATAAAACCTTATTTAAAAACATTAATGAAGTCCTAAGTAAATGGAGCAATATACTATGCTCTAGAATAGTAAAACATCATAAAAATGTCAATTTCTGAAACTGATCTCTAGATTTAACATAATTCTAATCAAAATCTTAATCAGCTTGCGGAACTTTGAGAGATTTTACACAAAAGATAAACGTGTCCAAAACAGCTGACACTCAAAGAACAAATAAAGGAACTTTCTTGACCAGTTATTAGTAAGACTTGTTACAGTAATTAAGAAAATGTGATATTGGCACAGGAATAGACAAATAGACTAATTACAGAGTCCAGAAAGAGAGAAACTCACGAAAAATGCCTGATACTTAGCAGTTATCTCTGATATGTAAGTTCTTTACCTTAAGGACGATGCTGTCAGCATTCACCATTCCCATTTTACTAATGAAGATACCAGGGCTCAGCAAGGTTAAGTGACCGCTGTCCAAAATTACCGAGCCAAGAAACGTCAGTCCTAGAATTCAGTCCTAAGTGTCCCAAGCCCAAACATGCCAGTCATTTTCATCATCTGTTTTGTTTTCAAAAAACAGCAAATAATAAAGATTAAAAAAAAAAAACAAAACCCAGCAAATAAAGCAAGGCAAGGGGCCTGTGTGCTAAGGATGATGGGAGCCCTACACATGCTGAACAAAAATCTTAGCAGAATAATAGGCAGTACACAGCACCTGCCAGCAGAATTACACAGTGATCGCGGTAAGAGGGGTTAAGAAGAAATGTTCTGCCCTTCTGAGCACATCACGCTGGAGCCAGACCATGAGTCCACTTAATTGAGAAAGGTATATTGCAAGTCCTAGAGAATTAAGGCCATGGCACTGAAAGAGTTGGGCTGATTTATGTGGGTCACACTTGGGGAAAAAAAAAAACCCACACACTCAAATTAAAAGATGGGCACTCACCCTCAAAAGAAAAAAATATACTCAAAACTCTAAAAGAAACTACAGAGAACAAAACTCTGTCTTCAACCAGATATGGCCCCCAAATCATCACGCAGAGGGATATTTAACATTCTACATAAATAAGAGGTGGTGAGGATTTAAAATCAACAAACAGAAACGCTATTTTTAAAAAACTATAACAAAGGGTAAATTAGGAACACCATGTCCCATAAAGTTTGCTTGCAAAGAGCCATAATTCTTTGGTTGGGCTCTCAAATACTTATTTAGTTACTCCTATTGAAATTCCTATTAAAATGTTTTATGTCCTCAACTCACTTAAAAGCTTGATTTTTCTACGAGTTTGTTTATGCCTAACTTCCAAGAATACAGAATCATGCTTTAAACAAAAATGAAATACAAGAAAAACGGCATTTTAAAGAATGAAAATCAAATTAAAATCTAAATTGAAAATCATCTAACATGTATAAGAAAGCTAAATTAGAACTCCAAGAAATGCTGAAAGGGAACATATTTTTTAGGGTCATAAACTAAACTATAATATTAATTGCAATAAGAAGCCTTATTTAAATGAAAAGCCCAAAACTAAGGATTTCATAGGCAATGTTTCTAATTTATATGCTTAACATGTTAACATTTGTTTCTGTCTTTTACATAGCAACCAATTAAAGCATATTTCTAAAGAACCAATTTTATTTGCTTGCAATTACTTGTTATCTTAGCTGTAATTCTGCAGCTTTTCGAGCAACAAATAAATGAATGTCTTACATCTGGAGAAGAAAACACAAAAAGTGATGCTATAATGTTTGAATACATGCAATTACTGGTATGTTACATTCTAATTAACATAATTAGCTTTGAAACAGTTCTCACAATAACTGTTAACATTTGTGTCAATTTAGTGGCAGTTAATGACATGTGTAGCAAAGAACGGCTATTCCTTCTATTTATAAGTAAAACGTAAAAAGCCTCTACAAAAGAGAAAAGGCAACCTCACTGAATAGTCAAAACTCTTGTTAATCAGTAAAACTCTATGCTGGCAGGCTAAGAGGGCAGACCTTACTGTTTATTCCAAGGATCTACAAACTGGAATATGGGCACCCCAGGAGGTATACAATATAATCAAATGGGGTTTAGGAAAAAAATTATAATACCAGTTTCCATGTTCTATGTCTCCTCTTTTTTGTTGGTTTTAGTACATAAGTTGGTATTCAGGCTGACAGTCAGCTGATATGTACCAGTTCTGGTGGCTAAAATACTTCCTTACAGGTTATCAAATAGCCATTTACTCAAGCACTCTGAGTACATTCCACCTCTTCCATTACCTGCCCCAGGACTCCTTGGACCTCTCTAGGGCATGGCAGCTAAATGGTTAACACCTGGCAAAGGGAGCTGCCCCCAGGCCCCTGCAGAAACCCTAAAGTAAATGTTCTCTCTAATGGTGTCCTCGTGGAGACGCATAGGTCTGTTAAAATATTTTTTAATACCCCCTCTAACTACATGTAGATCATTTTAAAATATATTCACACATTAGGGGATGCATACTCAAAATGTTTTACTGATGGTGTGAGCCAGCAAAAATATTAGACACCCAACAGGCATCCTCTAACTTTGTTATACCTGGACAAACAATAGCAAAATTTGGCAGTGGCAAATAAATGATCGCAAGACTAGAAATATTTTCAGTAAAACTGATGTTAGTACCCTAAAGGTCCAACTATACAGGTACTGTGATTCATGGTACACAAAATGCCAATCCAAAAGGAAGCAGATTATATCTGATACAAAAAGAACACTCATGAAGCTTTTGTGTAATCCAATGAGAGAAATGAGAGGAAAGGAGTTGAGGTTTCTTTTTTTCTGGTTGCTTTTTTATTGTTTAGTGACATCATCCCTAAAAGTGTACTTCATGCTGAAAATACCACATTATCCTTTCCCCATAAGTTTTAATTTCAAACAAGCTTCACGCCTTATAAATTATCCTGCAGAAAACATAGTAGACCTGCAGTTATCTGAAAACAATCAGAGAAACTTGCCTTTATGAGGCCAGCTTCACCAGCTCCTTAAATCATAAACTTCAGATATGCATTTAATAAAACCCACATTCCCTGGTTTAATAAACACATCGGCTTTCTGCTCTTGGACAAAATGATAACAACAGTTAACATTATTCTGCTCTTCCTATGTGTTCCATGTGCCTTAACATGTACCATCTCACTTGATTTCAGCAACAACCATGTAAGACAGGTACCACTAATATTCCCATTTTTCAGAGGCACAGAAAGGCTGTGTTCCTTGGCCAAGGTCACACATCTACTAAGTGCTAAGTCCAGATGCCAACCCAGGCAGCCTGACTCTGGAGCCCATACCCTTAAACATAACTCTAAACTGCCTACAGTAATTAAGTTCTAAATCAAGTGCTTGTAAAAAAATGATCACAATTTAGATAAAGGCCACTGAAGTGCACAGTCTCTCCAGGCAAGGGGAAAGGGCTGACCCAAGATCTGTTCCATCCATAAAATTCTCCAATTTCAGGATTCATTTTCAGAAGCAAGGCTCTCAAAGGTCAATTAAAATGTAGAGAGGTCCTATGGGCACAACCTAATATAAACCCATGATATTTCACCTAGTGTCATTTCTAAAAGCCCGTCCAATGAAATATTTTAGGCTCACATCTTCATCAGCTACAGACCATTTTCCTGGGCTCCTTAGGCAATCAGACCATTTGGAGATTAGGAGCGGAGCAGTGGGAGAAGGCAAGCAGAGAGATCCTTACAGTTTTATGTGATCAATGCCTTGGTTCGGACATGCACAATTCAAAGGAGAATTGGCCTGAGAATGGGGAGAGATGTCAGGGAAGGCTTCCTGGAAGAGGAAGTGCATGTGCTAAAGTACAGACAGCTATTGGCCAGGGAGAAAGAAGGGAGGTGCATACAAAGCTGTTTTCTTTCCAGAACAAGGTAGGGCATGAGACGAGGAAACTAATGCCCTTTGGGGAATGGTAGGTGGTTCACTATAGCCCAAGTTATTTTGCCGAACTTCAAGAAGCACTTGAAGATGAGAAACCCCTCGACCCTCCATCAAGTGAATCTGTCAAGGGGTTGGATGTTCTAGCAAATGGGGAAAACACAGATGTTTCTTAACAACATTTTGATCAGAGCTATGTAAAAAGAAAAAAAAATTACACTTATACAAACAAACAAGGAAAGAAACATACTTAACTGAGAGCCTATATAAGCTAAGCAGGGGACATCTACAAAGAAAGAAAAACCAATAGGTTTCCTGTAATGAAGAGAGTTCACAGGAGTTCTAGAAGAAGCATCTATTCTTGCAAAAAGAATGATAAATGTTCCCCTCTTTTCTTGGGGATATATACATCTATGACATACTAAAGCCCAGTTATTACTTAGTGAATGTAGAATTCTACACTGCAAACAATAAGGGAGTGCCTAGGATTCTTAGATGGTTAGGATATACACCATCTAGAGAAAAATTCAAGTTTTAGTGGTGGGTGTTCTTGGACAGGAAGATAGACAAAGAAAAATAGGTAAAAGAAAGAAGGAACATAAGTTAAGGCTCTAAGGAAGCCAACTTGGAGAAGCACCAGGGCTTAGAATGATTATCAGTCCCACTATGAGGTCAGGATTACCAAAACTTTTTTTTTTTAAGATTTATTTTATTATATATTTATTTATTTAAGGCTATATTCGGTCTTTGTTGCTGCACATGGGCTTTCTCTAGCTGGGGAGAGTGGGGGCCACTCTTCATTGTGGTGCACAGGCTCCTAATTCTGGTGGCTTCTCTTGTTGCAGAGCACGGGCTCTAGGCATGTGGGCTTCAGTAGTTATGGTGCATGGGCTCAGTAGTTGTGGCTCAAAGGCCCTAGAGCAAAGGCTCGGTAGTTGTGGTGCATGGGCTTAGTTGCTCTGCAACATGTGGGATCTTCCCAGCCCAGGGATCGAACCCACGTCCCCTGCATTGGTAGGTGGATTCTTAACCACTGCACCACCAGGGAAGCCCAGGATTACCAAAACTTAAGCAAGAGCTTTATACCTTTTCATACATTGTAAAAATGCTCTCTGCTACTTGGCAGCTAGTCTTTATGTGTTTTCTTTAAATGGAGGCTGAAGTGCCATGAACAGTAAAGCAAAGTATTTAGTATATCACAAATAGCTACGGGGGACCTGCCACATGGCTCTACTCTTAAAAAAGAAAAACTAGCAGTGTCAAATCACAAAGAAAGATCTCATAATTCCTCAAGCCATTATAAACATCTAGTCAATGAATCTCACAGATATAAAGACTTATTTTCTTATGGCTAAAATACTTGAAGGTAACAGGTTTTCCACCTGAGAGGCTTCCTAAGTAAAAAGGCATCACTTGATGTGGTCTTTGAAGACTCCCCATCTACCTCATGCAGACATTCTTCTCACTAAAAGACAGATGATGGAAGTCCTGGTGATCTTCTAGAGTTCAGATTAAGTGAGAAATCATTCTATCACTCATACCATGAGCTTCTGGGTTTTCAGATTAAGTCAGGGTTCAGATTAAGTCAGAAATCATTCTATCACTCACACCCATGAGCTTCTGGGTCTTCAGATTAAGTCAGGGTTCAGATCAAATCAGAAATCATTCTATCACTCATACCCATAAGCTTCCCTATTTTCATGCGGTCCTTTGCCTCCCTGACTATTCTAGAAACATCACGTTAAGAAGAAACATCCCTGTCCAAGTCACACTGTCCACTTTATCTACCATGCTGCACCCCATTCTACTATGTACATAATTCCACTACGCCCTAAAGCTTGCCCAACTAGAACCTTCCAGAACCTGCAGCCCACATCACTCCTCTACGTCTAGGAATACACTGCAAACTATCCAGCCTGTAATCATCTTCTGCTTCGCTAATTTCTCAAAAGCCTTATTTCAACTATCTTAGAAGCTCCTTAAAAAGCATGACCATGCGTGACATCTTTTCTATCTAGGTTTTAACACCAGCTGTATAGTAGGGACTCCATCAATAATCAATTAACTGATTAATAAGCATAATGAAGAAGACACCGATTCAGAATCCAGTACCACAAATTGATACTACGGGTGCCAATGAACAAGGAATAACTACAATTACCAATACTGCTCATTCTTAACTAACTCACCCCCCTGTCAAGTATTCTAGAAAAATAAGGTAGGAAAGATATTGGAGTATGGTAGCTTTTCCAGAGCCACATCAACCAGGAATTTCCTAAGAGGCCCATGAATTAAAATAATAATTTTTCATTTCTCCCAAGAAGGAAATGTTACACCCCAATACCTTCCCTCCCACAAACCACTGTCTAATTACTACAGGTTTCTTGGTTTCTGAACTGCAGAATTCTTTTGACACATAAAGATGGCAAGAAAGCAAGTGCTGCAATTTTACCATTGAGGCAAAAGGACACCAGAAAGGACAAGCGAGTCACACCAGGAGTCTACCACAGAGGGACCTGTCTGCCGGTACACCAAGGGACACTTCCACACTGCAGCTGTGACTGCTTCACCACCTTTATCTCCACCGTCTCCCCAGACACACAACCTGATAAAATCCTTGACAGCTCAACCATTCAATCAGCCTGGGCTCCAGGAAGCAGAACGGGAGCCTCAGAGACTATCAAAACTTAGAATTAAGACCTCCTCAGGGGAGTTCTGTGGTTGCCTAGTGGTTAGGATTCTGGGCTTTCACTGCTGTGGCCCGGGTTCAATCCCTGGTTGGGGAACGGAGATCCAACAAGCCATGGGGTGTGGCAAAACAAAAACAAAACCTCCTCAACATTTCTTAATAAACCACCATTACCTAAGTACTAAACAGCACATACCAGGCACTGCTCTTGGTGCTAATGATACAAAGAGAATAAGACAGCTGAAGGGCCAACACTCTCCACTCTCTGGATCATCTCATAGTGCTTGGTAAAAAGGTCGGCCAAGTCCAAAATATTAATCGGTTTTCAGGTTGGGTAAATGGGTAGTAAGGGAAATCTAAGTTCTCTCTCACTCCCTCTTTGTCACTCACAAACACACACACACAGTGTTGCTACTATAAATCTACTATTACCTCTATGATGGCAAACAATTAAAAAAGAACATGCATTTCCTCTCTGTAAATACCATAGAATATTGCCATTCATCTCACTGACTCTCAAATGCCTTTGGTAACAGGAAGGCCACACTTGACCAGTCTGTCCGCGCACACCCACACAGAGAGCAGCTCCGGCAACACTCTGTCCTTCCCGGGAAGGACAACACATGCATAAAGTAATGTATATTTTTTTAACCTCTGCAAAATGCAAAGAAGAGCAAACTGGGACTGAAAGTTTTAAGTGACTATTTCTGGGTGGAATTCCATCTTAGAAAAAAACTCTCCCCCTCAAAGAAGTAGTAGTTCTTCATTCATTCATAGACTGAATCACATATACTTCACCTGTTTTCTGCTAATTATTTTCATGGCACCCAGGCACGCTTAGAGTAAGGTTGCACATTTAGAGTATCTTTTCACAGAAGCAGCAATTGCATTATAGCAAGGATTTTATAGTTCATTTTTAAGCTGACCTTTGATTAACAGACTCCTGTTAAACCAGCTACTCTGTGGATGGGTGCAGGTGAGCCTATAATGAGATTTATCTTCGTGGATTAGGCCTGACCTCTAATAATCTGCTCAGGGGTCTCTGTTGCTATTTCAGCCCTGAGTTATGAAAATTCATCCCTTTACTATCAACAGAACCTAGCTCAGAGGGTAATGACTAGGAGATGTATTATTCCTGGAATACAAGCACTGCTGAGACTTTGATTATAATGTCCACAGCTGAAGGCACTATTTCACAATTGAGATTACTCCTTTCCAGATGAAAAAAGTTCTGAGCTGTGGAATAATGCCTTCAGCTACATACATTGTAATCACACCCAGCAGTTCTCGTATCCCAAGAGCAATACAGGTTACCAATAGTTGGTACGGTAAGCTGATATAGGGAACGGAAGGAAGAAGTTAGAGGAGGAAGCATAGATAACTCTAATATATTTGCTTTATCTGGGGGCTTTAGCGTAAGAATTCAACATGTCCCGAAAACCATGTCAACGTCACTAAAAATAAAAAATACATTTAAAAAATGAATAATTATTTTTCACCTAACAAATCAGCAAACTTGGTTTTTTTTGGGGGGGTGCTGTTTGGGTTTCTTTTTATGGAATACTGATTGCTGGCCATGTGATTTCTCAATATACAGAAGCACAAATTTGCACAGTACTCCTAGAAACAATTTAGCAAATGTATGGAAAACCTTTATAATGCACATATCCTTTGGCACAGCAATCCCCTCTAAGAATCAACCCTGGAAAAAATACAATCAGTGGTGAACAAAGACTTATTAAAAGCCTGCTCATTACCATTATTTTCAACAGGAAAAACTTGGAAATAACCTAAAGGAGAAAATAGTATAATAAATTGTGAGAAATCTATACATTGGAGTATTACGCGGCCTTTAAATTGAGCCATAATGGCTAAGGAGAAATGCTAATTCACAGTTGTATCCTATGACTTTTGTTAAGCAATTTATCCAAGGGCACTCACATTGTTCCTACATCAATATTTAACACACACTCTCTCCGAGTTAACTAATTGGACTTCAGCTCAGGTTTTTGTTTTTGAGCTATAAGGCTAATGAAGTATTGATATAATATTAAATGACTGCAAATAAAGTCTGTACCCTAAATAAATCCTGACATTACGTCGGTACATTCTGCACGAATTAAAAAGGAAAAATGCACTTGTGCATACGTTTAATGAATTTTCCCTGACTCTTCATAATGCACTTTTGCAAATGGAAAAGATGAATATTCATCAAGGCTCTTTGAATATATTACAGTTTAAGTAGTTTGGCTTTAATATTTATAGTACATCATGAAACACAATTTTTCCATTACAAGAAATGGATACAATGTCAAAAGAGGGCCACTGAAGAAACATAAAATTATACCACTTAACCTAATATTAAAAACTGGAAAACACTATTTGAAAGCACTTCCCCCCTTCAAAATAGTTAACTGTTCAAGAAAAATAACTTTCAGTTTGTTAGGCTGATGAATTTGGAGTGAAAATGAGGAAGAAAAACTATAAGCTGGTCCACCAGCCTGCAAAAAGCTAAGGACAGAAAGGTTAAACTACTACTCAAATCAAGATCTTATTTCCTCCCTTCTGAGAATACCACTGCAGCTAAGCCCAGCTGACAACCACAAGAAACAATTTTTCTACCAACCCCAGGAACACCAATGTCAGTACTTCTTGAGTCCCAGGCACTGTGCAAAGCAGTGCACAGGAGTTTACTCATTTATTCCTCACAATAAACTTATGAGGTGACTACAACCATTAGCCCCACTTCACAGAAGACCCTGAGGCTCACACAGCTAATAAATAGTGGAAACTGGAGTTGATCTCTTAAACACTCTGCCTTCCCTCTCATTCTCATTGTCCAACGGAATAATTATGGTTTAATTACTGGACACAGTTTCCAAAGTTAACTACTCTCGGGCTTGAAGAATACTTCTTTAGTAGACTAAACAATACAAACCTAAAGGGTAAAATACAGATTAAAAAAAAATAAGAGTCTGTTCTAGGGCACTTACAAGGTACAGAAAGGAAATATATTCACTATACATTCAACAAGCCAGCTTGGGGCTTCCCTGGTGGCGCAGTGGTTAAGAATCCACCTGCCAATGCAGGGGACATGGGTTCCATCCCTGGTCTGGGAGGATCCGACATGCCAAGGAGCAACTAAGCCCATGTGCCACAACTACTGAGCCTGAACTCTAGAGCCCACAAGCCACAAATATTGAGCCCACGTGCCACAACTACTGAAGCCTGTGCACCTAGACCAGGTGCCACAACTACCAAGCCTGTGCTCTGCAGCAAGAGAAGCCACAGCAATGAGAAGCCCACGCACCGCAACGAAGCGTAGCCCCTGCTCGCTGCCACTAGAGAAAGCCCATGCGCAGCAATGAAGATGCAACGCAGCCAATAAATAAATACATAAATAAATAAGTTTTATTTTTTAAAAAAGCCTTCTCTGAGCACCTACTACGTGCCAAGCACTGTTCTGAGCCCCAGGGAAACATCTGGAAAAACAGAAAAACAATATCTCTGCCCAAAAGAATTTTTCATCAGAATAACAGGAGATACACAATACGTACATCAGGTGGCGCATTGAAAGGAGAGAAAGCTGTTGAGAAAGGTGGGTGAAATGGGGTGTGTGGCATGCAGTGAGGGAAAGGCTTGCAAACGGGATGGTCAAGGAAGCCCTCAGAAAGAAAGCATGTGACAGGGACGCTCACAAAAATCAAAACAGATGAGGCTCATGATTCAAATCAAACAGAAAACTGGAGGAAAATACTGGAAACTAATTTTCACTGTGCTTCTGCCATCCATCTATTACTCCAAAGTACAAAAGAAGTGAGTATTTCTTATGATGGCCACATATACCATTTCTAAACTTTAATCATCAAGGCTCACAACCTTATTTTCCTACGGAAAAATAAGTTACCCCTGGTCCTGTTTTGCCTCCTGAAATTTCCATCTTTCTTGCCAGAAAGCAGCATCTGTATAAATTCCCCGTTTCTGACGACTGTGGCTTCTTTGATAAACTACCCATGTGTGTGGGGAGGGACAGAAGATGGAGGAAGCAAATGGGGAAATGAGTTTTCCCCTCTTCAGATTAATGTACACGAAGTATACATCTGACACTTCATCAGCACTCCCGGCTGGTGCCCCAGCGGGCGGACACTGGCTGAGCATGTATTCTGCCAGCTACCAGGCTACTTAGGATGAATTGGCAATGTGCCATTTATCAGAAATGCCCAATGTGACTGGGAGAGGGAACACAACTACATTTAGCATTGCCAAGGAAAACTAGATACTTCCGGCTAGGAATTAATCTCCTCCTTGAGAAGGTAGTTAGCATTACCTTGAAGCTTGCCTATGGCATTCAAATCACAATAGGTCATGCATTTACTGAAATTCATACCTCCCCAATCAAGGGCCTTCCTTTATATCTTACTAGCATATGACTGCCTCTCGGGTGGAGGGTCCATACTTCTCTGATATGTTCTGCTGTTGTGCTGAACGTAAAACTGTGCTATCAAGTATAATCTTGTCATTTAGACATAAACTACTTTGATTCTGATTTTACCAGTTTTTCCACACTTGGACACATATATCACCTCAACTTCTCGCTTCAAAGAATCAACAAAATACTCAAACCAATGTGGCTGCATGACTGTTTACAAGCAGGTTAAGGAAATTTCCTTGAAGGAAGGACACTGATAATTTCTTCAGAATTTTGTCATCATATTTTGTGAGCAGCTGATATGGAACTAAAAGGGATTCAGCCCCGTTATGTGGACTTTGAGGCTAATCACGATTGTAAGATGCACACTGGACAGCAAAACCAAAAAGGCTTCAGATGGATGGTATTAGGACACCCATCACGGCATACAGAAGGACATCATCACTCTCACCTTGCAAGTAAAGCAATCTGTCACTTTCCACCCATGAGTATCCATTCCATCAACATTATTTACAGAATGCCTCCTACATGCAAGGTGTTGTGTTAGGAGCAGTAAGGACTGGAAAGTCAGATTAGACAGGAATCCTGCCCTCAAGGAGCTTGCAGTCTAGCGGGGGGATTTAGGCATAAACACAAAGAACTAAAACAAACGTGGACCTTGATAAATGCTACGAAGAGGCAGGAGGAAGGTCAACCTACAGCTCTGAGATGGGGGCAACAGGGGTGAGGACAGTGACCAGGAGAGATTAGAGTGAAGCATGTTCTGCCGTATAATGCACCTCCAGAAACATCATGCTTGTTTAGAAGACAAAAAAAAAAGCGAAACAAAGGAAAAAGGAAAAGTTCTATGAGGTGTGCATTAAACACCCCTTCAGCACCATGCTCTATCAAATCTCTTAGTTGTAACTGCAGAGATAATTTAGATGTAACCCAATCCAAGAAACATAGATTAACTTGAATGGTTCTGCACACGGTACCAGAAGCGGGCAAAGTCACCAAGGGTCCTGAGTGGCATATTGACATAAGTGATGTGGCAGAGAAACCTGAGCAGACTGCTGCTGAACAGCGAGGAAATCAAGACGGTGCTCTGCCAGGCAGCCCACTCCAGCTGCTGCACGTAATACGACAGAAGGTGGGAGACAGGAGATATGGTCAAACAGCCCGCAGATAGTTTTCTTTAGGCTACAATTAGGAAGTAAGGAAACCTCTGAAGAAAAGATATGATGAGGGTTACATTAAACCTTCACTGTCACAGTCTGGCTTCTGTGCCCATAATATGGTAATAACAGAAGTATTAATATTGCTAACATTTGTGACATCAGATGCCAGGTGCTATTTTAAGTTTGCTCTCTATGGTATTTTAGCATTTTCTCTAGTCTTGCTCCTAAACACTATAAAAATTCACAGGGTAAATAAGCTGGTAAGTTAAGTGATTCTTTGATAAGAATGTCATTGGACTGATTTTAGGGGGTACTGTCATGTTTTCTATTAATAGTTCTCCTTGCTTTTGTATCTTATTCCCAAATATGTTAGGTCACCTGACACAAGTTTTATCAATAAGTCAACTAGTTTCCATGTCTGAGTACATAACTACCAGTATTAGAGACATTACTTTGGACAATTTTATTTTAATTAGAATGATTTACTTGGCAATAAACATACAGGATTACTATCTACATGTTAAGAATAATATTGCAGTGGCCCCCAAAACACTTCTGTTTAAAAAATAATCACTGTGAGGAAATTTCCTCTTTCCTTAAAAAGTAAATGCTTACAGTAAAATGAGCTTTTCATGAAATTTCTCAAGAAGAAAAAGTAACTTTGAACTTGGGGATGAGATGGAGGAAAATGCGCAAATGCATCACTTTAACTGTATCTTTAAAAATAAGTCCCAAAATTTTCCTGAGAAGGAAAAGATAAACTTTGGTTTATATATCATAGTCAATTTTGAAGTCATAAAATATCCTCAAAGAAACTTTTTTAGGGATAATTATTCAGTATATTCAAAATCTTTGTAATTCTGAATCTAGAAACAGGGAATTCCAAAGTTGAATTCCACAGACTGGACTAGGTCTTTTCATCTTGCAGCCTGCTGATGAGCTGATAAAATCTGAGAAACTAAGCAACATGCTCAAGTTTACACAGCTACCTAATGACAAAAGTAGCACTAGAGGTTAGCTGAAATCAAATTTCTCTACATTACTGAATGATTCCCAAATATCCCACATAATTTATTCCCAATGCATAAAATTACAAGGCACCATAATGCACTGACATATATTATTTGCATCATAATCAGTCAAAGATATTTAAAAATCTATTCCCAGATCATACAACCCTACCACCAATACAAAAGTAACCTCTATAGACTTCTAGGCTCTGCCAAAGGTTAAAGCTGACAAGTCATGGGCCCACTAGAGGACAAAATTCTACCAAGCATCATGGCTAAAAATAAAAGTCTACATTACTTTTTTAAAAAAAGGACTGTAGGAGTCCATGCTGCTAACAAATACACAAATATTTATGCCATGTGCCAACCTGTCGCTGTGGAGAGAGGGCTGGAGCTGGAATAATGACCATTTTCAATGGTTCTAGAAAAGAAGGATCCAGGCAAAAATCACCAATGAATATGAAATCTAAAAGAAATGTTTGATGAGGAGAACTATGTTTGCATGGTCTCAAAGTATTTCCCCCACCCAAAGGCTTATTGATTGTAACCACAGTGGAGAAACCAGCCAACACCTTGACCGGGTGAAAAAAATTAGCACTATAATGAGGGGCAGGTGGACGCCATGCACCTGCACATGACATGACCTGAAAGGCCACGACATCACCAATGTCCCACTCTGGCCTGGAATGCAAAACCTGAAGCTCACCATGGGAAAGCATCAGGCATGTCAGACTTTGCAATATGAGAAATATTCCATTAAAAAATGGGGTGGGGAGGGGGGGTCGCATAGTCTGCAAAAATGTCAGTGTCATAAGAGGCAAAGAAACGCTGTGGGGAGGTTCCAGATCAAAGGATAATTAAATGGAATACACGACCCTAGACCGGATCCTCTACTGGAGGAGGAAAAAATACCATAAAGGACAGTATTGGACCAATTGGTAAAAATGAAGACAGGTGGCAGAGGAGAGAAAAGACTTCTTTCGGGCATAAATTTAATGAAGTTGATAACTGGGATACCAAGAGACCATATATATAACCTACTCCCAAGGAGTTCAAAAAAATTATGTGTGTGTGTATACACATACGTATATACAGAGAGAGAAAGCACACAGTACAGCAAATAGGGCAAGAGGTTCATATTTGAACCCAGCCAAAGGATCAACTGGAGTTGTACGTATTTGTCTTATTCTTACAACTTTCCTGTAAGTTTGAACTTATTTTCAAATGAGAAGTTAAAAAAAAAAAACTTAGAAACATTTTCGTTTCTTTTAAGAGAAAACTTGAGACAGAGTTAAGTTTACAGAAATATTCCAAATTAGGTTGGGGGCACTTGGAAAAAATTAGCATGCTGAAAGCAAGGAATTTCACGTTGCCAAATCTGGGCTTAATGTTAAATGTAGGTTTAAGTTCACATCTAGAATAAACTCAATAAACTTAGAACAGTCCCTAGGTTGGTGGTGAGATGGAGCAAACCCAACCCACCGCGGACAGAGTCCGAGGACACTCACCAGGCTGGCTGTGAGCGAGGGCGCCGACTGGCCCAGGGCCTGGCTACGCATACGCAGGAGGTTGGACGTCTCTGCAGAGGCTGCCCAGGCCTGCCCCGCCACCGGGTTTGGAAGGAGGTACCTCCCTGTTGGAGTTAAAGAGAAGACAGTATGAGTAGCAGGCAGAATGGCAGTGTTTCCGTAGAAAAGGCATCCTTCTTCTATACCACTCCTGCCATACGTTGTGATTACACTGATCTATAGCAATCAGAAGCAAATTGTTTTAATTAAGTTGGGAGATCTAGTTACAAGTTCTGACCCCGATTTCCCAAATAAACCCAGGTAAACCTCTTCATCTCCAGCATCTGTAGCTTTCAGCCAGGGGGAGATGAAGGGTGTTGTTACTGTGCTGAGGATATATATAAATACACAAAGCATTCTCATCATCGTAAAAATAAATATGTGCATTGGTAAATGTACTTTTAAAATATCGAATACTAGATAAGTGATCCAGGAAAGTGAGCCAGCAATACTAGGAAATACTAGCAATACCAGGAAAGTGAGCCAGCAATCAACTAGAAGAGTGTCTACCAATATCATGACCAATGAAAGGAAGAGCGGGAAGTCTTTCAAGGTGAGACGGGGCTGGTGCCCCTTTCTCCCAGCTTCTCTCTCTCAAGCGCTGGTGTATATCCAACCATGTCCACGGGACAGGTAATGGTACCCATTTGCATAAATCAGGACATTAATGTCAGTGTAGGTTCACTGAGCAATTTACATTAACCTTGAACTCTCATATATATGTGTATAGCTTTAAAAGTCAAACAACTGAACCAGCTCACACTGTATTACTTCTTTAGGACATGGTTAGCAACACGAAAGATGTAAGCCTTTAAGTTAGGGTGGACATGAATATTCACATAGTAATTAAGCTCAGTAGAAGCAGAGACCATGTTTGATTTTTATCTGTAGCACAATGATTGGTAGGTGCTCATTAAATATTTGTTTTAATGATGAAAGAACAAGTGGGTACTTCTTTCCCCCCCAAAAACAGGCAAACAAAAAACAGCAGTCAACCCACAGAATCTCATGTGTGGGCTGCACATGTGGGGACTCCAGCTTCATACCTCCCGGAATCGTGAGGGACTGCAGCATGTGTGGCTGGTGGTCCTGCAGCAGAAGTAACATTCGTGCCCTGGAGTCTCCCCGGCAGATCTGTTCCTCATAAAAGAACCCCCCTCTCTGTCCTCAGGCACGCACTTCACAAGCATCCACTGGTAATAACTACTGAAATATATTAACTAGTGTGAAAATTCACATTTCATGGCAAGACAAGAAAAACTTAAACATAAAAAATCTTCTCTGCCCTTTGGCCTCCTCTCTCCCCTCTTCTGTGCGCTGTATATCTGCATTACACATCGATCGAACCCCTCCATCAGTAGGAATACCTGCTCAACCAGAAACAGCAACATTCTCCTAGCACCCACGAGACAACTCCTTAAAAGATAACACTCCTTCTTGATGTGGTACATATGTACAATGGAATATTACTCAGCCATAAAGAGGAAAGAAACTGGGACATCTGTAGAGACACGGATGGACCCAGAGACTGTCATACAGAGTGAAGTAAGTCAGAAAAACAAATATTGTATAGTAACACACATATACAGAATATAGAAAAATGGCACAAATCAACCAGTTTGCAAGGCAGAAATAGAGACACAGATGTAGAGAACAAACATATGGACACCAAGGTGGGTAAGTGGGGGGGGGGGGGGGGGTTGGGGTGGGATGAATTGGAAGATTGGGATTGCCATATATACATTACTAATAAGAAAGAAATATCAAATTGTACACTTAAATATATGCAGTTTATTGTACGTCAGTGATATCTCAATAAATCTTCTTAAAGAAAAAAAAGAAAAACAAAGGAAAAGAAACACAAAAATAACACTCCTTCCTCCTCCTGCAAGGGGCTGCAATGACCCATGACCCAGCACTCACCTCGTACTTGCTGAGCTGTGTCGTGCAAGCTGTCCATATCATTTACTGCACAGCCCCATGTCTCAAAATCCTGTATAACCGTGCTTCGACCGCTAACGGGTGGAAAGTTCTCAGAGCTTTCTGAGAGGCTCTTCTCGGCTTATAGTCCTTAATTTGGCTTGAATAAAATTTTCCATTTCTTTCTCAGATCAACTGATTAATTATTTCATCAACAACAGTTTGCTAGTAGCACACAGGCTAACTGGCCGCACTGTAAAGTACAGGAGCTAGAAGCAGCTCCCATCAACTGTCCATGTTAAGAGGTCTAACGCTTTAATCCAAGCATTTTCAGAAATTTGTATTTTAATTGCAAAGGAAAAAAATAGCTTCTTATTTTGCCAAACTTTCTCTCTCATCCTATAGTGAAAGCACAGACTCGAGAGAAAACGAGATCTGCTTTGGAGATCTTGACCTGTAGCTCAGTGATATGGGGAAGGAAGTCAGTCAACCTCTCTTGGCTTTGGCTTTTCCATCTCTAAAATGGAGAGGATAGAATTGACTACCTCAAGTTGTTGAGGGGATTAGAGGATGTTTTAAGTGTATCACTTGGTAAATGTTAGCTATTTAGCCATTACAGCAATAAAAATGACAAGTATCTTTTTTGCTTGGGTTTGGAGTCTTTTCACTCTCAAGTAGCAAATGTAAATATGTATCTTTTTAAAGATCACCTATAATCATACCAGGGAAAACCACTATCAACCTTTCAGTAATTCTTCTGCCAGACTTTCTTTCTGTAACCTATATTTTCTTGCAAAAATGGGATGATGCTTATTTTTGTCACCTGCCCGCCCAACAACCCCACATAATAGATTGTGATATTTTCCTAGCAAATAAATATAGCAAATACCAACTAACGGAAGCATACATGCTATCACTGAACATTCAAATATAACTATCCTCTGTGGTTCCAGTCACCATCTTGAACCACTCATATATATTTTTATGCAAGAAGTATTACATTTAAAGTCTAGAATTTTAAAAATTCTTTTCCTTGCCTTATTTTGAAACATTAACTAAAAACTAGACTAAAGGGTTTTGGTAACTCTGCCCCCTTTAGATCCCAGAACAGGACACTAATAAAGAAGGACAGGAAGACTACAGGTGCCTTTAGGAATGCCAACATCAGTAGTACATGAATAAATGATTTCTTTACCATAGAAATAACTCCCACAATTTGAAAAACATTACTTGTTAAAAATATACCAACCTCCAGTAATCAGAATCAATAGGGTTTTTTTGTTGTTTTTTTTTTCCTGGTCCCTCCTGTGTCTTTCCCTATATTTTTTATTTTATGTATTTTTTGTGCATGTTTCAGAAAAGGCCTGATAGGATGTATAGAAGCTACATGATGTCAAGATTTACATGATGGAATGAATCCACTCTGGCCTCACTACTGCTCTGTCCCAGAAGCTTCATTTTAAAGAAAACTAGGGGTAGATACAAAAACACTAGATTCTAATATAATCATGGAAAAATTTGAAGGGCTAACATTTTAGTTCCCTAAAGAATTCTGTTAGTCAGTCTTTTTATTGTTTTAGTAGAAAATAATTATTAGACTATATCCCTACAATCCCCCTGAGATGAAAAAATAGGTATTCATTTCTGTACCCCCAGGACCTGGCATAGTGCCTGGCACTTAGCAAGTGCTCAAAAGATGTTTGTTGACTGACATGCTGTTAAACTACATTATTTGATTGATACCTGATCAAGTCTAAACCAAAAGAATAAAACTAAACAGATGATTTTCTTAAATTTCATGTGTAGTATAGCACAATAGCTAAAATACATTGAGGACTTACTATATGCCAGGCACTGCAACATCTTAACCACCCTTTCAGGTATTAGGTAATATTACCTTCACATTAAAGCCCAGAGAGGTTACATAATTAGACAAAGACATACAGCTAATAAGTGGGTGAAATCAGGATTCTTACTCTGAAGCCCCAGTCCCACCACAGGAAAATATTTATCACATATGCTTAGGTGAAAAAAAAAAAGTTACAAGATAGGATAATTCTATATTTTAAAGTAAATAATAGGTATTTTACATATACAGAGAGAAAATTGTCTGAAAAGATGGGAAATGGTGGCAGACAGGATTAAATGAGATAATGCACTTAAGGCACTCAACTTGGGACATGAGAAGCAGTCAATACACTATGACTATTCACATAATCCTAAGAACTTTGTAGTTCAATCCATGCATCCCCACCACCACCACCACTATAGCAACAATATAAAACATGGTAATGGGTTCTTAGGCCAGATCACAAAAGAAAGAAAGAAAAAAATAATGAGTAGTATTGAAATAAAGACTAGTATTTCTTTTCGGAAAGGAAAATGCAAATTCTTTTTGGAAAGGAAAATGCAAATGTGAATCTCTAGCAGGGAAAATGGGGAATAGGTCCAGGGGGGAGTATGCTGTAATGTTTTACTGTTTAAAAAGCTATGTGCAGGGAATAATGAGGTCTATTAGTTGAACTTAAAAATTTAAAGAATTACGTTTTCACTTGTAGTTTTAATACACGTAGTATTAATTTTTCTAATATATCCGAAGGACCTGGCAAATACTAAGCTCTGATAAAGCAGGCTGGCAGGTATTTGAGGTTGCACTAAATTATTCTGTATTAATTTCTATATGTGATATTATATAATATTGTTCTTAATAATTCCTATCAAAAAAGTGTGCTCCATAATCTAACACAGGAAACTAGCCAGGAACACACTCCCTCCACCCCTCAAAATGGTAGTTCCTCAGGCCACGCCAGGGAGGGGTCTGGGTTGGGGAGTAAGGAGCCGGGGAGAGGTTCCACCGAGCACGGGAGCAAAAGGAAACCATGAGAACCCTCATCCTGGCCCCATGTAAAAGTCACGACAGCTGTGACTGGTAGACGCCCCCTTTCTGAAGCCAGTGGGAGGGAAGTAGGGAGGCAGGACAGCCCTGAATAAATCCTCAGTGCAGGCAGTCCCCACGTGTGCCAGCATCCTTGCTCGAGGAGCCGGGGCATGCCTCAGGTATAAGGCAGACCCTGGAGAGACCCAGAACAAGCACTGGGGGAGGGGGACTCAAGGAACCAGAACCACTTCCCTCCTCTTCTCTCCATATGCTCCAAGCCACACTTTGGACCTTTCAGTTTTGTTCGCTCTCACAGAGCGCTTCCAAGCAAGCCGAGACCATGGCCAATGGGGCAAGTAAGCTGTCTTCTCCTCTGAAATTACTCGCTGCTATCTCACATAAATCTGATCTCCGTAACAAGACCATAGGTGTGCCTGGTCAAAGATAAACAAAGTCAGACTGCTTAAAGTGGTGAGGAGAGATTTTAATCAGTAACAACCATTGCAATAGGGGGAAAGAGTCCAGCATGAACTCCAATCATCTTCCACTAGGACAGAAGTAACTGGGTGTTTTAAGAGGAGAATGAGGGAGTAGGGCAGACAGCAAGTGAGAGCTTGGTCAAGCCAGGGAAGTGAAAAACAGCGAGGGTTAGTCAGGGTGACTGTGATCAGGCCAGCTCTGCCTGCTGGCTGGCAAGGACCAAAGTTTGGATTCTATCTTTCCACAGAGACTGGGAGACAGAGGCCCTCTCGACTGGCATGAAATTTTTTTGGTAGCCCGATGTTTTCTGAGGCAGGCACTTTAAGGGGACTAGGGTCATCCTAAGGATGTGGCCCTGAGCTGTCAGAGACTGTTAGTGTTTGTTCAAGTCTTTGTTGGCCAAGGTTGAGACCTAGTTGAGAGAGAGGGGCCTCAGAGGAGCCTGGCGAGCGTTTGGTCAAGGAGAGCCTTGATCAGCCTTCCCTTTTTTTGTTAATTCAGTAGACCCTAACCCATGTTCACTGACAGATTAGTTTTTCAACTGAGTCTGAACTAACTTTTGAACTTAGCCCATATACTTAACTTATACGTCTTCAAACCTTCATACAAGACATAAAGCTCCTTGCCAATAATGGTAAAGATTAATTGCTCTAGGTAGGGGTGACAGAGTCGTATTGCTGGGTGCCTATCCTGACCCCCCCAAACTGATTCCATCACTTATTCATGAACTTCTCCAAGCCTCAGGTTTCTCAGCTGTAAAACAGGAGTAGACTTATGGAGAGGTTCTAAAATTAAAAAAGAAAATACATCATACAATGAACATTCAATAAATATAAACAATAAGAAACACAAAGAGATATACAACACATGGAGGGATGATAAGGTGAGCAAGAAATAAAATTTTGTTAAGCCACTGGGACAAATAATTAAATTAGGAAGCATTTATATATATATATGGAATGAAATGTTTATCATCCTGTCATGGGTTAGATTTTAGAAGTCGCTATTCTTGCACGGGTCTCATCCGTAGGAATCATGTGAATGTTACAAATTGGAGGGTCTGTTAGCACAACACATGGGATGTTTTATTCCTGCCTGGACCCCCATTAGTGTTAACAGGGAAAAGAGAACAACAGATGGATTTAAGGCAGTCATTAGAAGGCACTAACATTGTGGCATAGTTGGTAGTGATTACATCAAACTTTATACAAATTTGCTTTCTGATGAGTATCAAGAGCCACTAAAAAGTGTGTTGCTGCTGTATTCACGCATCATTTGCTGCCTACAATTTAAGAAAATTAGCATCTGTCAACTGCATTATTCAGCTGCACAGGGTGGAAATTAATGGATAATACCATTCCCACTTTGCTGTAGGAGAGGTGAGCTTGCCTAGCAATCTGGCTGCTCTATTTTAATACCGCACCAGGCTTGTTGTTACAACTGGAACTTTGATCAGCGCTATGTCCTTTGGAAACACATTGCTAAAATTCCAATATGCTTATTAAAACATTTATTAGGTACTGTCTACTGACATAACTAGAAATTTAGAGGCAATAAATAGAGGCCCATATTAAAGCGGAAATCTGTCGGCCAGAGTAAAAACAAGAATTTGTCAAGCTCAAACCACAGAGATATGCGTTATTGGAATGGGCTTTTCATACTGGTTGTTGTCACTGTTTTGGTCACAGGGCCTCTACTTACAGAGTGAGTAGGAAGATCTGCAGCCTTTTAAGGTTATATATGAAAATAACTACATTACTAAGACCCAGATTGTGCTGTGGTTCTATCTAGGTTTCATATGGTCTCTTTCCTGCAATGTCGTTTCCTTTGTTTCCATCATGAATTCCAAAAAATAAGAAGTGAGACCTCCATAAACACATCTTCAAACATGAGATACATGCTTTCAAAGGACCCCAAAGCTTGAAGTATCCCTCTGAAGTAGGAAACTATCAGGTCAGCAATAATTTCAGCAGAATGGCTGTATAAAGAATTCAATATAGCCTCTGGAGACCTACTTTTTCATTGGAGAATAATGGTATCTGCCTAGATTTAAAAGCTTCCAGTAAAAAAAGTTTCGTATCCCCTGAAATGCAACATAGATTTAGCAATCAGTCCATGGTCTTACATTTTGGGCTACTTCTCTTGACTATAAACAGGACATCAAAGGGAAAATAAGACCCAGGAACTACCTAACAAAGCAGTCTACAGAAGTGGCTTCTGGTGTTCAGTTATACATAAACACTCTGGAAAAGTCTGTTTAGCCCTCTAAGGGAACCACAAGGGAGAAAGGGAAATTGGGGAGGTAGATGTGTTCTCTCAAGGGTTTTGGTGAGGGAGGGGGGCCCACAGAAAGGAGGGAAGGAGAGTGGAGCCAGCATTACAGAGGCAAGGGGCTGGAGACAAAAAGAACAGCAGGGAACTGGTGTCATGCGCAGGCAGCCGGGGCCACAGGCTCCCATCTCTCATCCGACAGCTTTCCCTTTGGGCTACCAGGCTGCTGCTGACCTGAGCATCTACTGAAGCTCTCACAGCAGCCCCCAGAGAGTTCACATCCACCGCGAAAGTGGGAGGAGCGCCATTCCCACTTCACCCTCCCCACTGCCTACCAAAACCTCCCTCGCTTAATTCCACTTTTGGATATATACACCAAAAAAGTGAAAGCAGGGACTCAAACAGATATTTGTATACCCATGTTCATCGTAGCATTATCCACAATAGTCCAAAGGTGAAAACAAGCCTAATGTCCACGGACGGATGAATGGATAAATAAAACGTGGCGTATACAAGCAATGGAATATGATTCAGCCTTTGAGAGGAAGGAAATTGACACATGCTACAACATGGACGGACCTTGAAGAAATGATAAGTGAAAGAAGCCAGACACAAAAGAACACGTCGTATGATTCCGCTCATATGAGTTTCCTGGAATAGTCAGGTTCACTGAGATAGAAAGTTTAACAGTGGTTACTGGAGGGCTGGGGAGAGCGGGGAATGAGGCATTATTGTTTCATGGGTACAGAGGTTCAGTTTGAGATGATGAAAAAGTTCTGGAGATGGATAATGGTGATGGTTGGACGACAATATGAAAGTACTTAATACCACCGAATTATACACTGAAAATGCAATAAAGTACAAATGGTTAAACTAGTAAATTTTGTTACATATATTTTCACACACACACACACACCTTACCCTCTCTCGCTTAGCCAAAACCACTGTACCTCCTATAGGAAAAAAATGAGGGAATCCTTTTTGTCGTCCAAAAGGAGGTATCCACAGTGAACAACACTGGCACCTGCTTTCACAAATTATACTCGAATTATACTTAAACTCTCCCAATCATTCACAAGTCAGAGGAACTGAGTTTTTCAAGACCGCCTCCAAATTTTCAAAATGGAGCTTTCAAGCTTAAAGACCGTGATGTCGCCCTGGCGGAATCTGGGCAGAATCCATGAGTCAGCAGCCCTCACCCTACAGTGTACTCCATCATCATCAAGATATTCCTCTTTTATGCCCCATTGCTCAGCTCTAAACATCGGTTCCTACATCATAGCGAGTGCTGTGCTCACAGGCAATTACAGGCTCCCTTTTTTCACCTTCGGCTGTGCTACTACAACACAGAGACACGGTCCCTTTCATCTTCCTTCTCACATGGGTGACTGACTTCCAATTTCTTGTCCCCACTGCAAAAGAATAACTATACCTAGACAGCACCAACAATGCTGCTAAATCATTCTTCTTAATGGCATAAATAAATATAATTTGAGAAACCAACAGACTTGTGACCAGGGAGGGCTGAAGTTCACTGACTCCTATATTGAGCTGCTATTCTAGCCTTAAAAAAAAAAAAAGTGGTGCATATTGACTCACACAAGAAAAGTCCAAAGCATAGGCTTTGCCCCAAGTCCTTGAAGACATCACTGCCTACTAGCCAGGGATCTCCAATGGACAAGGAAAGTGAAAGATAAATGGAGAGAGGACGCATGCCTTTGGGGAGGTTGGTTGTCAGAGCAGCGATGCCAATGGGGTATCAAGGTCGGAGTCAAATTAATCGCCCAATGCAGCAGTCTCTAAACTCCTATTTTGCTACTAGACGCAACCCCACCAGAGATGCCCAATTTCACTTAGAATATTATCAGCAGCATTCTATATTTAACATAGAATGGCAAGGCAACGTTATTATTGATTGATCTATTGGCTGTGTTGGGTCTTTGTTGCTGCACACAGGTTTTCTCTAGTTGCGGCGAGCAGGGTCTGCTCTTCGTTGTGGTGCGTGGGCCTCTCAATGTGGTGGCTTCTCGATGCGGAGCACGGGCTCTAGGCACACGGGCTTCAGTAGTTGCGGCTCGAAGGCTCTAGAGTGCAGGCTTGCTAACTGTGGCGCATGCGCTTAGTTGCTCCATGGCACGTGGGATCTTCCCGGACCAGGGATCAAACCTGTGTCCCCTGCATTGGCAGGCGGCTTCTTAACCACTGCGCCACCAGGGAAGTCCCAAGGCAACATTATTAACCACAAGGGCCTGAGGACAAAGCAAGGGGAATGCTTCAAAAGGAAGCTTGTAACAAGCAGAGCAGGTAGCAGATGCTAACAGCTCAGGGCAAGGCTACACTGACGAGGTCCATGACATTTCACAAAGTCCCTAAAGCCCAATTCCATACTGTGAGAGAGGTAGGGAATGCGGAAAAAGACCACAACACACGTCTACCATACAGAAATCAAAGCCCCTGGACAAACCACAAGGCAAAGGAGCAGCACCTCAAACTGCCGCTGCCACTGTTAACTGAAGTTTTAAATCAAAAGCAACATTCAGAGTGGAAAATGTGCCAAGATGACTCAACTGTATAGTGGTCTCTTCACCCTCAATTACAGACAGCCACCCTCCCTGTTACCTTTGATACAAGGGCCAAAAATGCCAACACGCAGTCTATTTTTAAATGGAAACTATTCAAATCTTAACTTAGAAATATATTTGGCCTCTTCTTTTCTCTTAACTTGTTCTTAAAGTAGAAATACTTCTTCTCACCTACCAAGATTACCAAATTCTAATAAAGGCAAGATATTAGGATCATATGAGTTAATACACGAAACAGAGCTTAGTGAGCTTCAGTGTTTCTATTATCTTTAGTACGTGCACTGCTGCCTTTCTGTGGACAAAAGCCAGCAAATTCTCCCATTCTGCAATGAGGCCCAACCCTCACCTGCAAGTCCCTCTTGCACCTAGACCACCAAAGTAGTCTCCCTTCAAGGGGTGGATGTCTGGATTTAAAATTCTTATAAAAAAATAATGGCTTGGCTCTACGCTCTCGCTGTACAGACCAAAGGCGAATGTGGCAACTTAAAATTGATTTTTAAGGAAGTATTAAGTAGAGCTATTCTAATGAGAACATGGTAACAAGAATCTGACACCAATCAGCGTTGCCTGGAGCGTTGTGTGAGTGAGGGCACCCGGGAGCTGGGTGGGACAGTGTCTAAGTGACGCCGGGCACAGGTCAGAGTGAACACCTGCAATCGGGCCTCCCTCCATCCTCGTATTGAAATATAATTCAGCAGAATGAATTGCTAGACATGTCTAAACCCCCTGGGAAATGACAGATATTGATGAATGCTGTTGGGAAGATATATGGAAGGAAACGGCAAATAAATAGAACCATTTTTTCTCAGAGTCATTTTGCGGATATGTGGAGCAGCTGTTAAACTACTCGTCAGCTCCCCGTGCTCTCTTCCCCTTTCTCCTTCCTTACCCCCATCTGCATTCTCTACACCTTTCTAAATTCTCCCCGAGGACCAGTATCTTTCTCTCTTCAAAATAATCATCAAGCGAGTAAGAGCCATCTCCTCCTCCCCTTTCATACTCTGGCTGCTCAACCCAGTTAGTCCAACCCTTTCCAAAATTTCACTCTATCCAAACATGTTGGCTGCCCCCTCTGGATCCTGGAAAGCCAGCTGACCCTTGAAGAGCACAGGCTTGAACTGCCCAGGTCCACTTCTTTGCAGATATCTTTCAATGGTAAATACGACAGGACGACACCATCCGTGCAGGGTTGAACCTGCAGATATGGAACCACGGATGTGGCAGAACCATGGATAGGGAGGGCTGGCTTTACACTGTTTGCAGATTTGTGACTTTGCAGAGGGTTGGACTCCCCCAACCACCTCGTTGTTCGAGGATCAACCGTATGTTCAGTTTTTAAACTCATGAACGGAAACTGTTGAATTCAAATCCATTACCGTTTGGCCCCAGTCACGAGGCTCAAATCTAAATTTCAAAGCCTGACTACTACCATGCAGTAGCTGTGTGACCTTGTTAACCTCTTAAGCCTCAGTGTTCCATAAACGTTCTGTAAAATGGACATGATTGACCAACCTCCTGGGGCGGCTATAAGAGAATGTAAAGAGAGAGCCTGTCATACCATCTGGCACACAATAAACAATGACTTATCATCCCCTCTGCTTTCCATTGCTAAACAACTCTTCCCGGCAAGAGCACTCCTCCTCAGTGTCATTCTCAGACTGGATCAAATGCTGTCTAGCTCAGGGCCCTTTGGGATAAGAGGCTCTCATTATGTTCACCAAGTGGACTCACGAGCACAGAGCGCGAAACCAGACAGGGATTTGCATCCTGGTTTCACCATTTATTAGCTGGGAAACCCTTGACAAATTACTTTCCCTCTCTGAGCGTCCATGTCAAGAGCTCTAGGGATGATGACCATGGGTAACACACACCAAGTGCCCAGCACCAGTGCTGAACACACAGTGGGTGTTCAGTGGTGGCTCAGGTCCCCTCCAGGATGCTTTACCCATTTTGACAACATTGGCATTGAATCCAAAACGAGGAGCGTTTACTAGCCTTACTTCTCCCCATCAACCACCTGCTTCTACGGGGCTGCCTGTGTACAGAGCACCATTGATTTCTGTACACAATATGATTTTCTACATTGTAAACTCAGTGTCAACTGGGACCGAATCTCATCTGTCTTTGTAGCCTCACATCACAACCCGCACACAGAACCTACTAAGCTTTCACAGGATCACGTGCTTATGTCTGTGCATACGAACTCTCCATTCTGTCTCTCAGTGATATTTCTCCCAGGGTTAGGATTTTTTCACTTTTGTTTAGCTCACCATTGCCTGAAATATTCATAAGTGGTTCAGTTGTTTGTTTTTTAACCATAATAATAGTGAAAAAGGCTCAGTGGCCTTAAACTTGATACAAGAACATCATGTCACTTCTCCTGGCTTTGATTTTTCTCTTCCAAAACCCGTCTCCAAAAGAGTCTGACACGGCCACGAAATACTATGTATATCCAAGGTGAACTGATTAACCTGAGTACACGTGAGGACAATTTGTACTTAGTGTCTTACTTTTTGAAGAAATTATGAATCCTACTCAGTAACATTCTTTTGTGCACTAAGATACTTTGATCGACAGACTCAAATGTCACTGGCATCCTGAGATGCTAAACATTTCTGACAACTGCCCTACATCTAAACAGTTATGACACAAGTCAAGGAGGAATTGGGGATCAGGAGCTTTCCAAGAGAAACAAAAAGAACAAAGGCAGCCACGAGGGCATAAAATAAACTCCATATGACAATCTAAGCAGAAATTTCCAGACAAGTCCAAATTTCCTAACAAGTTCTCTATTTTTACTACAATGAAACATCTATATACAATCTAATTCACTCAACAGTGTGTGTCTCTCTCTCTCTCTCTCTCTCTCTATATATATATATATATATATACATCTTTGCAATAGTTTCTAGTTTCACTTTGGCTTTTGTTCCAGATGGGTTTCAACTTCTTCCTCCTTAATGTTTATGTGTGCTCCCTTAAGAATATATTGTTTTTGTCTTAAGAAATCTTTGTTGATATTGATTAATGAATAAACAGGAAATCTAGAACACAACTATACAATTTTTTTTTCCAAAATACTGCATAGTAGATCTCCTCCAGCACCTCCAAACGGCATTCTATTAAAATGCCCTATTTCTGGGGTGGGAGCTCTCAATCACGGACTGTAAAACCCTCACTAGGAAACTTCATGTCCACTCTACCTGGTTTAAAAGCAATAGGATCTATGAACCACTGTTATCCAAACTATAATCCTGTGCCTTGAATTAAATTCTAACAAATCACTAAGTGCCTTGCAAAACATAACATTGCCCTTGTTTTTAAGAAGAGAACATTTTAAACCAAGATTAGCATTATGATTGCCTCAAGCACTGCTTGGAAATTAATGACCAGTGTAGGGCTGGAATTCAACCTTTCCATTTCTGGTCTGTTATATAGCCCCGGACTTCTCCTGAAAGTTCAGATGACATTAAGTGGCCTTGAACTCCAGGGTCAATGCCTCATGTCTTAAGGTAACAGTATCTCTAGGCTACTTAACTTTCCTTTTTAGGGAATTCAGTCACGTTTATGAGGAAATCGCTGTGCTCTAGCGCTTAGGTAGGGGGCAGGTAGCCATTTGGTTGTTCCAATCATCCTCCAAATAGCCATCTCTCAAGATCGAGAGTCTGATCATTTTCTTCCAGTCATTCATTAAACGCATTTAATCTCCTACTATTTGAATGCACAGAGAGCACAGTGACTGTTGAAAGAATGGCAATTGAGCACAGACACACAGACTTTCACACATCAAAGAGTAACATACATCAGATCTGCTTGTGGTTGTCCCCAAAGATGGCCCTGTCTCCAAGGTGGCTGCAGATAAAGGGCTGGATGGGGGGCATGAGATAGGATAGTGTACTAACATCTATGTGCAAGGCCCCAGCCCCTAGCCCCTTGCCCCTCGTACCATGCAAGCACCTATGAGACAATACGTCTGATAAAGCCTCAGTACAGAACCCTTCCTGTAGTTACTGATAGTTACCAGATTTCACAAAAATACAGGGTGCCACGGGGATATGTGTATAAAAACAGATGATTGAACCTGGTGTACCCCCAAAAAAATAAAAAAAATAAAAATAAATAAATAAAAATAAATAAAAAGAAAAAAAAAAATACAGGGTGCCTAAGTAAACTGGAATGCAAATACATTTGATTACATATACCACAAATATTACACTGGACACATCTATGCTAAAAATATTATTACCTGTCTCTCTGAAATTAAAATTTCACTTAGTGTCCTGTATTTTATCTGGCGACCCTATTTACTGAGCACTTAGGATTGGCAATGCAGGAAGCTTTGCTTTGAGGGTATGAGGAAAAGGTCTTTGAGGAATTTAGAAAGTAGTAATATTCCCGCGCGGAGCTAAATCGGACTCCACGTTAGATCTGTTTCTTTGATTTTAACCTTTGCTTTTTGTTGCTTTTGTGATTGTAATCATACATGATGGCCTGCCTCCAGGAACACTGCGCCTCTGCCTGAATGTTGAACTAAAGTGTCTCTGTTCAGCCCACCAGACAATCTGCCCTGCCTACCTGTGCGAATGGCTGAAATTAACACATCCCCTCACTGAGCCTGGTTATTCCAGGAGATCTTCTGTAAGACTGATGGCCCTTTCACTTTACTTCCCCACAGCCCCTCCCTCTCTGGTTCTATAAAACAAAGTAGCATCCAGACCCCAATAAGATGGTTTTTTGAGGAGACATTAGTCTGCCATCTTCTCAGTTTGCTGGCTTTCTGAATAAAATTGTATTCCTTGCCTCAACACCTCGTCTCTGATGCATCGGCCTGTCGTGCGGCGAGCAGAATCAGCTTGGACTCGGTAACAGTAGAAGGGATGACAGGTCCACAAACACCAGGAAGTGCAAAGTGATCCATCCCGGAAGAAGAGAGCCATGTAGGATGGAAGCAGGAAGGAGAGAGTGAAAGTGTGGCTGCGGAAGTGATGTGAAGGGGTTTGAAATGCAACGAGAATGCCACCAGAAGCATGAGCTTCATCTCCCTGCTTTATACACCGACGACGGGGGTCCCACGGCTCCGGGTTTGTGCATATCTCACCTACCATTATTTTTCTATTATTTATACATACAGTTCAGCCAACAGCTAGTAAAATGGAGTAAAAACAAAACGACAAACGTGCTTAGCACCGAGACTCCTAGCAACCAAAGCAAAGACAGAAACCCAGTGGGATACCCAGTTCTCAGTACTTAACAAAAGAAAGAATTCAAAGTTATCAGACCACAATAACCTCTTTTTCCTCATCTTGAGCTCAGAGAAATTTGTTTCAGAGGTTTTAACAAAAGGGCAATGACATTCATAATTCTCACCGTTGTCTAGAGCAGGAGCCCCCAGTCCCGGGGCTGAGGACCTACCTAACAGGTCCTCCGCCTGTTAGGAACCGGGCCGCACAGCAGGAGGTGAGCAGCAGTCGCCCCATCACTCACACTCGCATTACCGCCTGAACCATAACCACCCCCATCCCATGAAAAAATTGTCTTCCACGAAACTGGTCCCTGGTGCTAAAAAGGTTGGGGACTGCCGGTCTAGAGTAAGTTAGGGCAAAAATGCAGGCAATTCCTATATTATGGAACACTAAATAAAAATGAAGGGTGCCATGCTGTGTGTGCACGTGTACACGGGAACACAATCAAAGTCCATGTATATACTTAGCACACATACACGCCTCTCCTTCACAGCGACTTGGAAACTGGGAGCTAAGGGGCCTTAAGCAAAATTCTTCTTCAAGCCTAATCTGGTGCAGTGTTAATAATTTACACAGTGGTCATGACTCCACCTGTGTTCTTATTCAGAAGAAGGGAAACAGATATTTAAATGGTACCATTCTCTCTTTTTAAAAGTTTTGCCCACCAGGGATCAAGTCAGCAAGGAGTTAAAAAGCAAGGAGGGGACTTACTTTCAGCTCTCCCTTCAGACCCTGGTGGGATGCAGGGACCTGAGACAGTACTGTCAAAAAACAGAGAAATGATCTGGCAAGGCAGACACAAGAAAAAAAATTTAGCCCTGACCATATGCATTGATTAAGTACTTGAATGACAATGGGACATGACAATGACAGATGCACGCTACCACCACCAGAGTCATTAATACATCAGAAACACTAATTTTTATCAATCTTTAAATATCCCGGCTGGTGGCATTTGCATTTCTTTGCCTACTCTTTTTCCTGCGGAGATGACAAAAAGTCAGCTTCATTTTCAGTTTCTATCCAAGAAGTTAAAAAAAATAAAGCCTACATTCCTGATCTTTGATTAGCCCCTGAAAATGAGTTTTAAACAAGAGATGGATGGCCTGGTGTGCTCAGTTTTAGAGGACAGGACATCACTGCCAGGCCCCTTCAGGGGAGGAGGTGGGTTTCCTCACTCAACAGTGGAGAAAGGATGTAAGTGTGAAGGGAGAAAATGAAGGAAAACCAGTCCCTGCAAAGAATCCCCCATCCCTCATCTTGCTAGCTAAAAGTATTCACTACTCAAGGTCGAAGGGACCTTGAGAGGATCTGCTCCAACACACTCATTTTACAAACGAGGAAACTGAGACCCAGAAATGAAAGCATAGCTACTTAGTGGTTGCCTTGGGACAAGAATCTGGGCCTCAGATCCCCACTTCAGGCCCTTCTCATCACACTTCGAAAAATTGGTACAGGAGATGTGGAGACGCTATCCCCACCCAGACAAGTCACTTGCTTTGCCATCTTTTACCGTGCAGTTAGCACCCACATGCATCTCTGTGCAGCTACACTGCAGTTGGACTGTACATAAGAAAACATCACCACAAGAGCCGGCTACCTATGTCCAACCGCATACATGGGTTCCAGTGTGGCAGGAAACAGCAGCACCCACCATCTTCCTTGCCTTCCCCAACCTTACCTCCCCCTCCCCCATAGCTCAAAGAGTGCCATGGGTGGGACTTAATAGTTAACACTAATTTCTGATTATTTAAATTCATGTTTCATATTCTTAACTGTAACACAATCAATTCAACGTTTGTGGCTTTCTCATATACGCCGAAGAGTCACAGGGATCTAAAACCACTTTATCTCTTAAAGAAGACACATATGAAACTCAGAAAACAAGCTTGGAATCAGCATACTTTTCAGAACCTACAAATACACAATGCATGAAGCAGAGGAAAACCACGTGCAGCCACACCCAGGCCTCAGTCCATCATACCAGAATCAGACAGATTCTCAGGGAAGCACTAGAAGAAAAAAAAGTAGGGAGAAAAAAAGGAATATGATTATGCTCCTTCCAAAATATTCAACCCTTGATAAGATGTTTTTTTAAAAAAAAACCCTGAAATCAATTTTCTATTCTAAAGAAAATTTTAAGAACAAACAACGTAAATTTTTGAGCTATGGATTCAATAAATTCATTTTTTTCAATCAGGAATAACCAAAGTTCATTATTTATAGAATCACACTAGAACACAAGAAATAAGGGGGAGAGACAGACAGAAAGAGAAACAGAGAGAGGAAACTGGGAGAGAGAAAAATTGCTTTGGGAATCCTAATATTCATACATCTTTGGTTTGTTTCTGTTAAGTTTCTCCTTTAGCCTAATCGGTATAGAGAACTTCCTTATATAAATACATTTGAACATATACAACACATTTAAAATAATGCCAGCAAAAGCTTTAAGTGACTAGACACTCTCTTCTTTGGGGCACTTAGAAGAATTTCAGTCACTGGGTTTGATCACATCCAGTACACCCAGCCTAAGGTTAAGAAGGCCAATGTATTTTGCAGGTGATAATGGTTTTGCTGTATCTCAGTATGCAACTAATGTTCCTACCCTAGCAATCTTGGAATTCTGTGTCACAATGATTTAAGACCCAAGTTACCTTTTGCCTCGCAGAAGCCACTTGCAGAAACTTAAGAGAAACCGGTTCTTCCAGTAACAACATCTTCTTAATTAACACTCCGGACTAATTTTAAGTCCTTCAAACTATCTGGTACAGAACTGAAAAACGAATTTCGAAGAGCCAGATTTGCTGATGTAGCATGGCTCCCAGCACTGTCTGGAGCTCATGCACACATCAAAGCCAACAGCCCAGTGTCTCATCTGACTCTCAGTATAAGAGCAACACCTTCGAGTCCTCAAGTCCCCATTTAGACTCTTTCCTTGATTCTCCTCTCATGCCTGACATCACCTCCTGGGATGCTTTCATTGGTGCAAAATGTCTGAAGGAGACATCTGAGCTTCAAATAGGACTCTGCAGCCTGGCTCTGAACAAGGTTGCCACTTGGCAATTCCTGAGCAGCAGGTAACCTGGGACCTGGGAACCACCATGTGATGCTCCCCCTGTCAGCGGGAGCAATGACTTAATGGGTAGGCCATCTGCATGGGTAATGAGCTACAGCAGAGGGCCCCCCCACAGCCAGCCACTGGGAGGCAGCATCTGCCAGAGGAGCTGGCCAACAGCTGCGTGCCCCATTAAGTCAGAGTCTCGGGAGATCTTCCCACCCTGACAAGGAGACACTGCAGACACAAAACACACCAACATCGCCATCTTCTAATTAGAACACCCAGATAGTAAACAAAATATCCAGACTGAAGCTGACATAGGAGCAGTGAAGACAGCAAGGCTACTTAAAATCATGCACCTTCACCAGAAAGAAGATGCTAATGGATTTGCCTCTTGATTGGCAGGTGACTCAGAAGAAATAGGTAGAGACTCTTTCCAGTCTCATAAACCATTGTTGATGAAGTCCACAATGTTATAAGTTCTAAAACAGAACACTAAAGCAACGTCAAACATTCCTGCCCCCGGTTATATGCCCTCACAGTAAAAAAGGTGTAAGTATTGAGAAATAGTAAAACAAACAGAAGCAGGATGTTTTTAAGCCAGTAAAACCTTAAGTGGAAATTATCTGCATTCTTTTTCCTGTTGGCCCAAAACCAAGAATCTAAATTGAGAGCATCATGAGAATGCCATTCATAACAATTGTAAAGACCTTTGCCTTTTAAAAGTTTTAAAACTTGCCAGATTTCAAAATATTAACATATCAGTCATCCTTCAAGGGCTGGTTAAGTCAAACAGCCCACCCACTGCTCAATCCACAACCTCACCACACTTCCAAGCTCCCCTGGGCTTTGGCTCTACCCCTGGAGAATCCCTGCTGGGCACCAAAAACCCCTGACTCTTACACAGCTCAGCTCCACCCTCCCCGTGGCTCTCCTGAGTGACCCTGGACCTGGTCTCTCCGCTCTATTCTGTGGAACTTATGTTCCCAGTTCACAAGTTTCCCTGGTGCCTCAATCTTTCCCTCAAACATGTGCACCGACTTCACTTTCACTTCATGATCTCAGACCTTAAATGGGCTGTCAGTGCTTCCAAGAAACCCTACTACATTTATAGCTTGCCTTCCTATTCTCTAAGACCATTTTAGACTTCCTTCTCTAGTCAGTGACCATATAACTCTCCTGAAACCCACCCAGATCTCATAATGCACTGAGAAGTGAAGCCACTAAATCAACTAAACTACCTGCTTTTTATGAAGAGAAAATTTATTAAAATCACTGGTCTGGAAAGGGAATATTTTGAAGTTAAACTTATTTTGAAGTAATGGTAGGTTCACGTGCAGTTGTGAGAAATAATGCAGAGAGATCCCAGATACCCTTTACCGGTTGGTGTACAATCACAAGCAGGATAATGACACTGACACAGTCAGGGAAGGGAACATTTCCACCACGGCAGAACCCCTCATGTTGCCCCTTCACGGCCACACCGACTTCCCCCCTTAAGTCCTGACAACCACTAGTCAGTTCTCTAGTTCTATAATTTTGTCATTTCAAGAATATTATATAGAAATGAAATTACACAGCATGTAACCTCCTATTTTGTTTTTAAACTCAGCCTTATTCTCTGGAGATTCACCCAGGTTGTCACGTGCATCTTGTGGATGAAGACGGTCACCTGCCATACCAGTAAACAAAGGACGTTGCCGCCATCAAGCCAGCAGCCACTGCACCTGCCTCCCACCTGTGCACCCTGAGGGACTTCAGGATGGAGAAAAGCAGGATATTAGCACTACTAGATAGTTACGGTGCATATCAAAGGAATGATTTCCATGAGCCCAGACTCTTGCATCTTCCGATATACAGAAAAGCGCTAAATGCATTAGCTTGAGATGCGTGTTTTTCTTTAAGTAACAGTAATCTTTTGATGCTCCTACTACCTGTTTTTGTTGTTGTTGTTTCCAAAAACTGTTATCCTGGCTTCTTCCTTACCTTTTCGGAGCAGTCCCTCAGAGCTATCTGAGAGGCTGCCTCCCGGGTTTAAGTCCTCAGCAGGTCCACCAAATAAAACATCATTCTCAACTTTTAGGTTGTGCATTTTTTTTCAGTAGACAATCAGTAGTTTGTTCCCTTTTATTGCTGAGTAGTATTTCATGGTATAGAGGTACCTAAACTACCTGCTTCTGCATCCATTTTCTCTCCTCCTTCCTCCTGCTGCAATGAAGGAAGTACCTCTCTCCCTACAAAGGCCAACCATTTCACACGTGCTCTGCCAGGGGCTCCCACGGCACTTTCCTCCTCTGGCCATCATCTCTTCCTTCTGAACCATCCTCAACACTTCACAAACATGCTTGCATGGTTCCCACGTTACGATGGTCCCCTCTGACTCCTCATGCCCTTCCAGCTCACACTCGTTTTCTCTAGTCTCTTAAAACGGTACAACCTCTCGAAAGAGCTATCTACACTCTCATCAACACATCAGCTACCCCGAGGTCCTTCACTGCTGTTTGCTCCTAAGCCAGTTCACTCTAGCTGCCTTCCACACTTCACCACCCTTCTCAAGGTTTCCAGGGACGACACTGTTGAATCGAATGACAGCTTCTTGTCCTCATCTTGTTCTCTTCGACGGAGCCAATCCTTTCCTTCTCAAAAAGGGACGCTGGCTTCTGTTGCTGCAGAGTCCTCCCCCGGCATTCCAATTCAACATGCCTCATAGGCATTTCAGACTGAACATACCGAAAACTAATCACACCCAATGTCTTTATTAAGAACATATTTCTCAGCCTTCCCTGACTTGGTACGTGCCATGTTTCCCCTGCCTCTTGTGTAGCTGGACCCAGAGGCAACAGCCCAGCTGAGACTATACTTCCTCGCACCCCGCCCCCCCACAGTAGCACCAGCCTAATTTGGCTCTGACCATGTGAGAGGACCTTGCCCAACAAATGCAAATGGAAATAGAGTGCGTCTCTTCCAGGATGGGACGTTTAGGAAGTTGGAAAGGTTTTTCTTCTCTTTGCACTTCTACCAGCTGGAAGCAGAGTATCTCGAGGCCATAAAGAAGAGCCAAAGCAGAAGGCGGAAGGAACGTGGGTCCTTAACTCACCAGGTGGGAGAGAGCTGCCTGATAAAACACTTACATGAGATAGAAATATAGACTATTGTGTTAAGCCCCAGAAATTTTTTGGTTTGCTTGCTATAGCATGTGGTATTATCCTAATACATGCCCTTTTTACATAGGCATGCTTGTGATGATGTTACAAACATGAAGAAATCCAGACCATATGCGAGAGTAGTCAGGTGCAATATTTACTGAATACCAAGGTTACCTATAACATAGTTATATTTTATGTAAATTTGCTTTAATATAGATTCTGTCAGACTTGCCCACTAAGCTAAGGAGGCCTTTAGGATGAGAAACCCATTAAACTACACAGCACTTAAACACAATAGCCTTCAAGTTAATTTTAAAAGAAAGAATGTTTTCTGGGATTGTGTGGTTTGTTTTTCCTTTCCCTCTTGAAGTCAAATTCATTCTGAAATGCCTTTTTTTGAATTTTCAGATGTTATCCCCAACTGATTTCCACAGTCCAAGCAGGAAAAATCTCAATTTTCCCCCCCAGGTAGAATACCACAATGCTAACAGTTTTAGAAATTCTAATGTATACTGTCTACAAAGTTGATTTCTTATTATTATGTGTATGTGACACACATACATAGATTCCTCTTTGTTTTACATTCCATACAACCCAAATATGTTCTGAAAAACACAACTTTCTGCATAAGAAAAAGAGGTCTTCCTTCATTTTCTGACTGTTAGGGTTGCAACACACAAACATCACAGCTATGGAATGTAGAACCAGGATTCAGAGCAACCATTTGCATATCAAGAAGCCAGGAGTTAAGATCCTGAGGTTCTGCCCTTCATTCCGCAGCTTCCTTGCTGTGAACTGTCAGGCACATTACTACTTAGTCATGCTCAGATTTAAGAATCTGTATAATGATTTGAATAATGCTTCTTTTCCTCATCAGGGGGCTCCAAAGCTCAGTCAATGTTTACATGATGCTTCTGGGTGCCTATTTAGCAAGCTGTGGGCCATGAAGATATAAAACATCATCAGCCTAAAAAAAAAAAAAAAAAATTCCAGGCAGTGATGGGCATGGTACACTCTAGGTCTGTTCTTTAAATGCCAGCCCTGCATAAAAGGTACTGGTTGTTTTTTCCTCTGATATAATACTCTTAGTCATTCAGAACTTTAGTTGGGGAATAAAATGTCAAAAGTTCAATCCAGGGTGTCTGCATGGTAGAATTATGGGCTTACGCCTCTTTCTTTATGGTGCTCTGTACTTTCTAAACTGTCCACACTGAACACACATATTACTTTCTTAATTGAAAAATAGGTAAATGTAAATATTTTCATCCTAAAAGATTGTGTTTAAAGAGAAATGAAGGTGAACTATGCAGACTGAATTATCGGTGCCAATTCTTCGCTTCCCCCCAGGAGTGCTATAGAACTGCATCTTTGCCTAGGTGTCCTGGTGAGTGGAGCACGCCTCTGCCCATTGATGCTGGGCTTGATCATATGACTTGCTTTGGTCAACAGAAAGTTAGCAGACATGGTGCCAGCAGAGCCTTGAAACCTGCCCGTGCAGGTGGACGTGCAAGGGCTCGCGCCTATCTCTCACCAGGAAGAACACAATACCTTGGGTAGCTGCTGGTTCAAGGAAGAGGAGAGACACATGGAGCAGATTTAGACCCAGACTGCATCCTAGAACTAATCTCAGCAGAGCCTAGGCTAAATCACCCAAAACCCAGCTGACCGGCAGCCATGGGAGAAAAAACAGAATAGGTATTGCTGTGTGACAGGGACGTTTTGCAGTTATATAGCCTTACTGTTGTCAACTGATACACCACCTAATGCCACAAAAAACCTCAGGGGCAAAGGTAACTCTGGATTGAACTGCAGGGTGAAAAAAGGACCACATAGCATTCTTCACATGCCCAATTATAAAGGGGACCAAGTCAACCATAATCCCAGCTTGAATACACTCTTTAGTAGATAGGAATTGCTTTCCTCCCTCTCGTTAAATATAAACTAATCACAATCAGAGTAAATCCTATGAAAAGATGATATGAGTCCATTCAACAATGAGATTTCACATTAAAAATATATTGAGTCTTTTTCAATGTTAAAATGTATTTTTTCACATGATTTAATGTTTATAATTGTTTTCTACTTTATGCATATACCATATTATGTTGCACCAATATTCTTTTGCCTGATATCTAGATTTTAGATAACATGCAACTTTAATTATTATAAGTGGTGCTGCTCTAAACATAACTAAAGTTAATTCTCTACACATATTCACAACAATTTCCTTGTGATGATATCTGGGGAACAGAATGGCTAGATTAAGGAATATGTAAATTTTAAAGTTCTTAGTATATATTAATTGCCTAGTTTTAATTTATTTTGTAATTAATGGACCAGAATCTATACAGATTGAGTCAGCCCCAGATAGTAACTGAGCAAAAATTTTCCAATTAATTGGAAAAAAATTACTCCAATTAATCCTACCGGAATATACTGAAAACCTATTAGACACCAGCTGTGCTAGGCATACTGTAGTGGCTACAAACATGGACTGTGGAGCCACAACACCAGGGTGCAAATCTTGGCTCTGCTGTTTCTGAGCATAATGACCTTGTGCAATTTACTCAACCTGTCTGTGCCTCAGTGTTCTCATCTGTAAAATGGGTATAAGAGTGCCTCCCTCACAAGTGCACAGAGATGTTGTAAGGATTAAATAAGTCGATAAATGTAATTCCCTAAAAACTGTACCTGCCCCATAGCAAAGTCTTCATGTCAGCTATCATTAGGAATGAGTAGATGAAAAGATCACAACTCTTCCTCTCAAAGACCTAAGAGTTTAGTGAAACTTACAAAGGATAATAGGGTGGCAAAATTTTCAAACTATAAATTGAGATGTCACAAAGCCTTTGTTTCAAAGAAAACAGTAGAGAACTGCTAAAGGAGAACAACCTTGAAATAAAACAAAGTTAAACAATAGGAAGGTGGCTGGTCTTTAAGTTACAGAAACTATCAGGCACAAACTTCTGATGTCAAAACCAGTTTCGATGTAAGTTAAGCAACAAGGTCTATCGCAAGGGAAGAGCATATGTGATTATTCATAGTTGCCTAAAACTAGTGGAAACCATGTTTTTTAATGACCAGCGATGATGCTTTCTTCTCTCTGCTTTAATACCTGACCCTAGCACAGTGCCTGACACGAAGTAGAAACTCAATTGATAAGGGTTTCAAACTGATGTTCATAAGACCAAGTTACCCATAAACTGCAAAAATCCTAAATTTAATTTGTTACGCACACAATACTAACAGCCACCATCACTGGGCTGCTTTGCATATTACTTCATTAAATCCTCAGCTAAGCTTTCCAGAAGACCAACTAAGAATGTTTTCTTCATATTCTAAAATAACTTTCTAGCGACTGTTTTTTAAAACAGGCTGATGTTCAAGCTCTCCTAAGGACGATTAAACATTTCTGAAAATTATCTGACCAAAAAGTTAATGACCTAAAATAATTTTATATCAAGCTAATTGTATATGGCTAGAATTGCTAAAGCTGTTGAGATTTTGAAACGGGAATCAAGTTCAGCTTTTTTTTTTTTTTTTTTAAAGCTAAACACCAAATTTCATGTTTCAGGTCATATATCTGCATCAAGAGCTATACTTTTGCATTATTCTAAAGTTTTAAGTAAACTGCTTTAGCAAAAATTGGAGCAAACCATTACTCCCCCATCCCCCTCATTGGCCAAAAATTGTTTAACCAAAGTAAGTAAATTTTCTAAGTGAAATTAGGAAGCAAGGGGTGAGCCTTTTAACCTTTAAGATTTAATCTTCCCCTGGCTAAAAAACTATGGGTTAGACTAAATCTTTAGGATCCCCTATTTTAAAAGGCAAATATTCTGCATCTATAGAAATGAAAGCAAAGAAAAATGTCCTAACAAGCATTATAAGAACATCAGTAAAACTCAAGTGTGAACATTTGCCTTGATTTTAGTGAAGTGCAGCCATGTTTTGATGAATTTCTCCCCCTTGGCCTGAAGTCAGCTTCACCCTCCATCCCAGCCGTGTACCACACGGGGTCACTTGTTCTAGACTCTGCTGATCATGGTACAGAAGCATTTCTGCTCCCAGAAATTTCGCCTCCAAAAAGTTAAAATCCATAATTCTCCAAAAGAAATGAAGAAAATTTATTTTCCAGGTCATTTATGAACTGGCAGACAAGACTGTCACATGTAGAGAAAACTTTGTGTTAGGGTTTAGGAAACAATAAAGTTTCTTTGAAAATATTTATATTTAGAGGGAAAAGCTCTCAGAATGGAAAAACAGAAATCTAACCTTTAGTGATTTAAAATTAAGTTTAATAACGTGAAAGTTTATATGGGAAGCTATTTAAAAAAATGCTTTAAGTTATTTTAATTTGGCTATCTTTCAAGCCAATAAAAGCTATTTGTAGTTTTTGTGGATGTTACTTTTTTAATTAAATTTTAACAACACATCTTAAAAATGGATGAAAGAAAAAAAAATGGGTGAAAGATTTGAATAAGCACTTCACAAAAGGAGAAATACGAATGTCCAATGAGCACATAAAAAGAGGTTTGACATCATTTCATCATCAAGAAAATACAAACTAAAACCAGAATGTGATAGGACTACTAACCCATTTAAATGGCTAGAATTTAAAAACTGGCAATAGCACAGATGGGCAAGGATGCAGAACAATCAGTTCAGTCACCTATTGCTGGAGGGAATGTAAAATGGTACCATTTTGGAAACAGTCTGGCAGTTTTTTATAAGGTTCAACATACTGAGGCACCTAACAACACAGATGAATCTTGAAAACATACTGAGCGAAAGAAGCCAGACACAAAAAAGCATGTACTGTATGATTCCGTGAGTACAAAATTCTTAAGACAAATCTAATCTATGGTGATGAAAAGCAGATCTGGGGTTGCCTGGGCCCAAAGAAGGGGCACAGGGAACATTTTATATTTTGATTTTAATGGTAGTTACCCTGGTGTAGAAATTCTCTAAAACTCACCCACATGTACACTTAGAATGGATACATTTTATTGTATGTAAATTATACTTCAGTAATCCTCAATTTAATGGCTCTCTGGATTGGATTGGGTTTTACCAAATGGTCTGCGGAGACGCAGGCTTGTTCTGAGGGGCTGATTTTCACACAGGGAACTCCACTGTCATCGGGGACCCTCTACAGCTGCCCCCACCTATCCATGGGGATTGGTTCCAGGACTCCCACGGATGCTCAAGTCCCTTATATAAAGTGGCACAGCATTTATCAACTATGTGTATACTCCCAGATACTTCAGATTATCCATAAGCCCTAATACAATGTAAATGCTCTGTAAATAGTTGCCAGCAGATGGCAAATTCAAGCTTTGCTTTAGGGAACTTTCTGGAATTTTTTAAAGTATTTTCCATCTGTGATTGGTTGAATCCATGGACGTGGGCCTCGCGGATATGGAGAGCCGACTGTACTGTATAAACACAACCCCACCCCTTAAACAAGTCATCCGTGGGACTCACCGGTCAGAGCGCCTCCCAGGCTTCCCCGCCGCAGCTGTCTTCCATCCTCACTCATCTGTCTCTTAAACTTCAGCGACTTTCCAGGGCCAGAAGCCACGTCTGGGTTGCTGCATTTCCGAAATGGCATGGGCGGAGGGGATAATATGTGGTCAAGCTGCAGAGAGAAGGACAGTGGCATCACTTGCTGGGGACACTCTCAACTAAAATGAACAGCCCCCACTCCCCAGGCACACTTTCTTCCCTCTTTTCCTTCTCTAAATCCCTCTCTCCTAACCCTGTTTTGAATTTGGCTGGTTTAGAGACTTCAGGGTTCCACTGCTGAGTCTTCCATCTGAAAGAGCATCTGGCTTGCTGTAAAGCCTCCATTGCAGTGTTTTTCAAGCTGGAGGTCATGGCATGTTATTGGATCATGAAATTAAGTTTAGTAGATGGTGACCAGTAGTTTTTAGTGCAAAAGAACAGAAATTATAGAGTCCCATGAAGGAAGAAAAAGAATCCTTTCAAGAAATGGGTAAGTTATACATGTATATCCAGAGTCAGTCATTATGTAAAATGTGTCTTTCTGTGGGCCATGATCCCCCTAAAAAATGAAGGACATCGCTCTATAAATTCTACAGAGAATCCACCGATCACTTTAGTTGTTCAAAAAAGAAAACTCACAAGCTTTTGGTGCTCACAAACATATGTAGGGAAGGGAACTTTCTAAGCCCCACAGTCCTTAATGGAAATCAATACATCCCTATGTTACTTTATAACTTTTTAAAAGAAAACCTGTCACAAGAGTCACAGAAACCAAAGTCACTTCAAAAGACAGCTTTTTACAAAAGAGTCCCTTGTGTCATAACACTTATTTCAGGATCTGTCCTGTTTTCATTAAGAAAACCTCTCATACTTGAATAGGGCCCTATGTTTTGAAATGTTCTCCTCCAAGTAAGTATGTATGCATGTGTATGGGTCTAGATAGTTCTTAAAGACAAAAATATTGATGTCACATGCGTATACCCAGACAGTCATTAAGAACAAAAATGGATATTCCAATTGCCACAGAAAAGAGCCAACTTCATAGAAGTTTAAAAAAAAAAAGAGTTGGTTAACACTGCTCAAAGCCAGGCATTTTTAGGGATACTTCACTGAAATTTGTTTTGTTTTCCTGGGTAGAAAGAAGGTCCTCTTTTAATATCTGTCATATTTTTTTTAGATTAAGACTCTCATGGATGTACTTATAGGAAAAAGAAATTCAGGGATGAAGTCATCTATGTGTCTGTCTATGCAATGCGGAATAGTCAAAACCATGGCACAAAAAGAAATTTGACCTTGCCTAGGAGTAACTCCTCTCAAAGTGGTTGAGATGAAATAGACTACACTCGCTCAGCTGTTACATGATGTCACCTCTGCCCCAAGCTCAGCTGTATTCATTAGTAACACAGAACAGCTGGATTTCAAGCACTTGTCAATAAGTGCCATCTGAAATTCATCGCCAGTCAGTAGTTTACTGTATTTCACTGCCACTTAGTAGTTTAGTGAGAGGTCCTCAAAAAACTAGAAGTGCATCCATTTCAGTCTCTGCCCTGATCAGCAGGGAAAAGGACTTGCAGGTTGTACTTTTGGAAGTATTTGTTAGGGCTGCTGTTCATTACATCAGTGTCCTACTTAGGAGGGCCTTCAAGGACAAATTTCTGTCTAGTGTTACACACTTTGCCCTTAAACCTTACAGACAATGAAATGTAGCAAGGGCACCTTGGACAGTGACACATCAACTACTAGGAAATGCAGAAGCCAGTCAGTGGTCCAAATGCAGTCAATCTATGACACAATGCAGAGGTTAATTTTGCCTCCTTCTTAGCTCCATTTTATGCCCTTACCCCAATTTTTTGTTTTGTTTTCTTTTTCTCTGTCAACACTTTGGGGAAATTTTAAGGAAATTTGCAACAACAGAAAAGTTATAAGGTTCGTACAATGAACACCATATTCCCTTGACGAGTGGGGAGTTGTTCACTTTTGCCCATGGCTTTTGCTCCTTCTCCCCCCTCCCTCTCGCCTTCTCTTTGCCCCACCACCCCTACCACGAGAGTTAGTGGCAGACATTGTGGATTTTTACCCCTCAATACTTCCACCTGCATCTTCAAAGAACAAGGACATTGTCTTAAATTCTCCTGCCATATATTCAATGTATTCTTATGTCTTGAATATTTTGTTATCAAGGGGAAGTATAAATACTAGGGAAAAAAATCAAATAATATATCACGTAGACTTAATATTAAAAATGTTCTTTTACACGGAAAGAAAAACTTGCAGCCACAAGGTGGCAATGTGTCACAGACATTCAACAAAATGCTCCACAATCGCTGCTACTCGCATGAATGCACCAAGAACCCCTCAGAATAACCAAGTGAGTTAGGGGCTATTCTAGTTAGTCATTTTCTCTTAATTACTAGTGGCAGCTGCATAAAATACAAATATTTATTGTTTAAGGTTCATCAACTTCTGCTACTTATTTTTCACCTGAAGTTAAATTTTTCAGCTTGTGGAATTATAATTAATTTCTCTGGGGAAGATTGTTATATCACCAATTAACAGAGGGTGAAAAAAATAAGCAGAGGAAAGAAGATAATTCCTAAGGAGGAATTATGTGATTTCCTTACATATTTCCAACAAAGCCATAAAGGACATGAAACAAATGTAGAAGAAAGAGAAGGAAATCAAGGAGAAAGTGTAGGTAGATAAAAAAGAAAATCCATTTCATCACACATAGAGCCATAAGCTATTAGTCCACAAGCCAGAGTTTTTAATCAGAATCATAACCCCAAGAGGGGAGTGTTATTTTAAACCTGGCAAAATCGAGGCAGTGAACTGCGAGGGCTGCAAATGTTCCCAACACAATAGAAGCAGAAAACCCATAAGCATTGTGCCATGTTCCAGGATCCCATTTTCTTCCTCATATCAAATTCACACTCCCAACAGGGCTCTCTCTAAATACATCATTTTTTCCAAATTTGCTGTGTTGTCAGTGGCTCTACTTTTCTTTCTGCCATTAGTCAAAGCTTCTCAAAATGGTCCACTACAGCCTTGCAATTTATTTTTCATTTTTTTGTCCTGATTCAAACAATCATGATCCTTTAAAAACATTTCATCAGACCCTGGCGCTTATGGCAGACAGTCAACATATCACTTTGGACACTGCCCTCTGAATGGTTTCAGTTTAATGTTTTCCAACTTTTACAAACTCCCAAAGTCTCCACACTACAAGGAAATCAACTAAAGATAGAGGCTGGCGTTACAGCTTTCACTCACGTTCAAGGGCATTTAAGCCTGCATTTGTCACCCTTGCTCCAAACACTTCTAATTTCCCTCACCAAGCATTCAGTGGGCTCCTAGAGAGCCAGCCCCCACTCCCTTGTCACATACTCACCTAGCACGTTCTAGCCACAGAGTATCCTGGACTGAAACACATTCTCCATTCTTCATTGGCCAATGGCAAACACTGATTTGTGGGGGACTAGATTTCCTCAAAACTTCCTACCTTTAGTTTTCTTAACCTCTTGTAGTTCTAACAGCCACAAAACAGTTTTGAAGAAGTGCATGTGCATATTACTGAATTTAGAAGTCAGACAGGGACCAAACTTACCTCTTACAGGTAAGCAACCTCTCTTGCTAGCAGTTTGTTTTTTTTTAACTGAAGTATAGTTGATTTACAATGTTTCAAGTATACAACAAAGTGATTCAGTTAAACCTATGTATGTGTATATATATTATATATATACACACTCTTTATCAGATTCTTTCCCATTATGTTATTACAAGATATTGAATATAGTTCCTGGTGCTATACAGTATATCCTTGTTATCTATTTTACATATAGTAGTATGTATCTGTTAATCCCAAATTCCTAATTTATCCCTCCTACCTCCTTTTCCCTTTGGTAACTATAAGTTTATGTCACTGAGTCTGTTTCTGTTTTGTAAGTAACTTCATCTGTATCATTTTTTAGATTCCATATATAAGTGATATATCATATTTGTATCTGACTTACTGACTTACTTCACTTAGTATGATAATCTCTAGGTCCATTCACATTGCAGCAAATGGCATTATTTGATTCTTTTTTATGGCTGAGTAACAATATTCCATTGTATATATACCACATTATACCACATTATCCATTCATCCGTCAGTGGACACTTAGGTTGCTTCCATGTCTTGGCTATAGTAAATAGTGCTGCAATGAACACTGGGATGCATGTATCCTTTTGAATTATAGTCTTCTTCAGATATATGCGCAGGAGTGGGACTGCAGCATCATATGGTAGCTTTACTTCTAGTTCTTTAAGGAACCTCCAGACTGTTCTCCATAGTGGCTGTACCAATTTACACTCCCACCAACAGTGTAGGAGGGTTGCCTTTTCTCCACACCCTCTACAGGATTTATTACTTGTAGACTTTTTGACGATGGCCACTCTAACTGGTGTGAAGTGATACCTCATTGTAGTTTTGATTTGCATTTTGGTAATAATTTTGCTAGCAGTTTATCACGGGAAACATGTAAGCATCTTAGAGAACAAACAGCATACACAACTACTCAAAGTCTGATCCAGACTTGGGGGAAAGTTTCCAAAATTACCAGTCCTATAGAAATGCTAATCACCAGAAATCTATATCTTCTTTACTGAGTATCTCCATCCATTGTGTGCTGTTTTACAACTATCAGGCTGAGTAAAACAGAAGAGTCCACCACAATTGCTCTGTGGCTTCTGCCATCAGTGAAGATGAATTAAAGGCAAATCATTTACAAGACTCGGTCTTATTTTGTTTAGTGTCTCTGCCATCACCACCACCACGGCCACTGTCTCCAAACACAGACCATGGGTTTCTTCTTCTATGGCTATATCCCATAGTTTCACCCATCTCTTTGTAAAAAGGCACAGTATAACTTTTGATGAATGCTGAACTTGCAGCCTTCTTAACTGACAGTTTTCTCCAACCTCATCTCCAGATACTCTCCTGCCCAAGCACCCACACAAGTTCTCTCATTTACCTGTTCATATAACCCCTGTTATTTGGAAACTAGGAGATTTTTCCAACTTCAGTAAATGGCAACTCCTTTTGTCTAGCTTCTCAAGTCACAAACCTTACACTTTCTCTTTCTTATTCCATAGCCAATCAGCAAATCCCCTAACTCAACCTCTACAATATATCCAATCACTCACCATTTCTACTGCTACCACTCTGGATCTCTCTTGCAATAGCCTCCCAATAGATATCTCTGCTTCCATCCTACTCTCAGCACAGCGGCCAGTGACCCTTCTAAAACATAAGCCAGATGCTCCAGATCCTCCCACGACTCCCCCTTCACCCAGAACAAAATCAGAAGTCTAGACAATGCCCCACAAAGGTCCTCCCACCCCTAGTCCATCTCTCTGATCCCAGCTCCTACTACTCCACTCACTCCACTTCATCTGCTGCTTGACCTCAAAAGACCCAGGCATCTTCCCACCCAGGACCCTTACGCTGATCACTTCTTCTACCCGGGATACACTCCAGATATTAGCTACCATGTTCCCCCCATCCTCCAGGTCTCTATTCAAAGGATACTCTTTGGGGGAGGAGGTGCTTTCTCTAATTGCCCTATGTAAAAGTGTTACCGAACATAAGTTTTTGTGCTCCATGTACACTGAAGCCAAATAAACCAAAACACTGGAGTTTGGAGCAGAGAAGGGCCAAGTGAGGAGAATGGGTGTCTCCTGCTCAAAAAATGTGAACTCCCCAAGGGGTTTCAGCAAAGCATTTTCAAAGGCAAGATGAGGGAGAGGCATCCCAGGGTTTGTCACCAGCCCATGCACAATTCTCTGATTGGTTGATGGTAATCAACTCTTAGATGCCAGAAGCTCTGGGGACTATGAGCTCATGATCTTCAAGCAGGTAATTCTCCCACTTGGTGGTGGTTTTAAGCATCTGAAAAACTCAGGAAATTTACATCAGATACTATTATCTAGGTACTTCAGAGAGGAGCTAAAGCAGAGGATATGAGGTAGGGGTCTGACCTGGGAAGGTCCCATAGGGTCGTGCTTGGTTGCAAAAGGGCATGCCCACCATGTTTTTCCCTTCCCAATTTTTCTCCTTAGCATCTATCACCACATGACAAGTTAGACCTTTTATATTATTGTCCTTCTTCTCCCCCCACTAGAATGTAAGTTATTTGTCTACTGCTCTACACAAAAGGCACCTTGTAAATATTTGTTGAAAGAACAAATTGCAAATATCTGGTATTTAGTTTACACAAAAAATAAAAAAACACATGCAATAAAGGGTTTTGACTGTTGGGAAAAAAACAGTATCAGCTTATAATATTAAATGTTACTCAAGGTGAAAACGCTAAAGGGATCCTCTAGCATTTTGACAAAGTTGAACACTTCATGTATGAAAAAGACCCTTAGGTTAGACCAAATGGCATCTTTTCAAAGAATCGTTTGTATATACACACTAATGTGCTAATTTTTGAACACTGCTACCTCTGAAGGTGATTCCTAAATAATGAATTATTCGACCTTTTAACTGTATCCTAACTAGCATAATCACTCGTGTCTATCAGTTCCTCCTTTCGGTAATTCATCATTCATTTCCAAGATGTGGCACCTGCATTTTAAAGACCCATCCAGAACACATGTGCCCTACAGCCAAAGTTCATTAGTTCAAAGGGATCACCAATGTCACCATATACATAATGGGTCTCATGATAAAGTCTTTTCTTATGCTAAAAAAGAAAGAGACTGACTACTAACACAGGATTATAAAGACACTGTTCACCTATTCTGTTTCTTGATTTGAAACATTCTAAGAAACTGTAGATATGAAAATAAATGAAGAACTGTAACACTGTATAGACTATGCTTGTAATCTTAATATTGCTCTATTGCCTCCATCCAAAAAGGAATCAAACTGGCAACCTGAAATGACTTTGTTGCCAAATTGGATTTTATTTACATGTAAACCAAAGCCTATAAACAACATTTTAAAATGTGATAGGGTTCTATAGTTAAGACAGTCATCATCATTTTCAGGCTAATTCCGCAGTGGGCAGGAATGCCAGCCATTCCTATCCTAATTAGAACATTTCTATGCCTGTTTCCTCATCTATCTCCTGAGGTGGTTGTGAAGTTTAAAAGCATGCATATATGCACTTAATTATTAACATTCCGGTGTAGGAAGTCACTTCATTGGGAAATATCTCCGCATGTGTATTTCATCATAAACGGTTTGCAAGGACATTAAACCGATTACAGTTTTACTGAGCTGTCTTTTTTTTTTTTTCTTTATGGCTCAAATGAGAACAGGCTTTGAATGAACTGCTTTAAAATTATCTCCAGCCAGAAAAGAAATAACCACAAAATAAAAATAAATAGATAAATAAAATTATTGCAGGCTGTAACTCTCGTGCTGTGCTCTAGAGCACAAACTCCTGGGTCCTGATCATGGGGTTTGCAGCATGCATGAGATGAGGAGCCTACGCCAAAGTTGAGTTCTCAGGCATGGAATCCCATTGTCATGCTACATAACTCCTCTCCGAAGTATGGACCTCAGAGGTGGTGAGGGTGCAGAGGGAGGATGCATGAGACGGGCTCAACACAGTGCTTGGCACATACAAGCACCAAGCAATAATGCGGATGCTAACAGTCATCACAGCGCAAGTCTCCCCTTCTCTTAGCCTGTTGACTCGTAAACCATATATGGCGCTTTATTTCCCTGGCCCTTCCCAGCGGTGCCGCTCAGGCATTCTCATCTCTACTCTACAATGACTCAAAGGAGAGAAAACACTTAACATTCTCACCACTTCCTGAAGAATATACAACCTCCCTTCCTCCAGCATGCTAAAAATCTCACTATAGATTCAGTCAGACACTTGAGAGAGCTACAGTCTTGGACCACATTTTACTGGGGCCCATTTAACTGAATTTTCTGACATTCGTTTTGGATTATGCCTCCCAGAATGCATGCTTCCGTTTAATGATATTATAGGAAGCAGCCTTCTATAAATCCTGCCACTCTGTTCTATAAACAGAAGGGCCTATATTGAACAGTATCCTCCTTGTCAAGACTCATCTCAACAAAAATACTAAGCAGCTGTGAATCAGGTATTCTCTGGCCGCAACAGTGGACAGAACAGAAAAAAAAAACCCTCTCCACTAGAAGCTTCATTGCAGTTGGAGAGCCAGAACCCTGGAGAAAATGCTGCCAGTTCTCTGCACTAGAAACGGCTCTGCTTCTGTTGGGTTATGGTCTTATTTTATTCCGGGAAGCCCATGAACCATATGATTAATCATGTTCTTCTAATGCAACCCCTAGAAATCACAGGGCAAAGCTTGCAGTCCATCACCAGCAAGTGTGGCCTGTCCAGTCTCCACCAAGACTTCACGTATCTGAGGGGCTTCCCTGCTGGTCCAGTGGCTAAGACTCCATGCTCCCAATGCAGGGGGCCCGGGTTTAATCCCTGGTCAGGGAACGAGATCCCGCATGCCACAGCTAAGAGCCTGCATGCCGCTACTAAGAAAGATCCCCATGCCGCAAGGAAGATCCTGCGTGCTGTAACGAAGACCCATTGCAGCCAAATAAATAAATAAAGGCTTCATGGATCTGATTGCAATCTGCAGTAACCTCACTGGATCCTACCTCACCCTCTGCTAGACTGCATGTTTGTGTCCCCACTGCAAATTCATCCATTGACCCCCTAACCCCTCAAAGTGATGGTATTTGGAGGTAGGACCCTTGGGAGGTGATTAGGTCACGAGGACAGAGCCGTGATGAGTGGGAAATCCTACAGAGCTCCCTTGTCCCTTCCACCACGTGAGAACACAGCTGAAAGAAGTCTGGCTATAAGCCAGGAAACAGGTCCTCACCAGACACCATATCTGCCAGTGGCTTGATCGTGGACTTCCCAGCCTCCAGAACTGTGAGAAATAAACTGGGATTATAAGCCACCCAGTCTATGGTGTTTTGTTATAGTGACTCAAACAAAGACACCCTCTACACCAGTGGTCTCAAGTCGTTGTAATTTTGCCACCTGGGGGACACTTGGCAACGTCTGGAACCATTTTTGGTTTGTCCAACATAAAGGGGGCAACCTACGTGCAGGATCTACTGGCTAGAGACCAGGGATGCTACTAAACATTCTGCAATGCACAGGACAGCCCCCAACAAGAGTTACCCAGCATACAACATCCATAATGCCACTGTTGAGAAACTCTGCTCTATACTTGCTTCTCTTTTGTCTGTCTTCATCTATTTTTAAGTTATTCATCTTGCTGAGTTATGTGTAACTGTAGGTGATCTGAAAACCTTTTGAGAACAAGAATTGTGTGGGGGGGGGCCGCGGGGGGGGGAATGGAGAGCATAGATAGAATCTGTGCAAGAATTGTTCAGGTCAACAAGATTTGTTAAGCAAACCATTTCCTGAGCCACATTAATTTCCCCAACCTATTTAGCTGTTTACGGCTTTTCACTCTCTCAACGAACATCCATGTGTTGAAAAATACATCAACAGAACATATTTAAATTGAAAGATGTACTAGATACCAATATCATTTTCCATCTTCAGTTCTGTAATTAATTCTTTGAATCACAAACTTCAATTAGCAATATAAAACGTATTTCAGAAACATCCTAACATACATTAGTAGATCAAACTACGATGGCATTCACCTAAACAGAGCTGCACCACTAGTTTCATCTCTTAAGAGAATTGATTTTCTTTCTTCCTTCCCAAGAGAAATATGTAAATTAGCACTTTGATACCACAATCTCGCTTTTGTCTGTCAACTCAACTTCAAGAAAGTTAATTCCTTTGCTTAGGAACATCCCCAGTCCCTCCTTCCCCACCCGCCTCCACACACACAGCCAGCAGTATCATCATAGTTCCAAGGACAAAGCATCACAGAGCGGGCATTTAATTGTGATGTGTACATTAAGCAACAAATTCAATTGTCTACAGATGAAAAAACAGGGCTAATATTATATTACAGTATTTTGAAATATAGTGCTTCTCTTAGTTTACAAACAATGACACTCGGGAAGCACAGGGAATACACTGACTTGACTCTAGATAAATATCACCTATTTTCCTGTCACTTTAATATTCTAAATGTGTCCCTGACCTTTAGTTTGGGATCTGATCTATGCCTGAAGTTGTTTACGTATCTGAAGGCATTAAATTCCCCCAGTACCATCATGTCCCCATCAGCAACATAACTAAAGATTCTGACCGCGGTTAACAAAGCAGGCAGAGAATATGCTCCTTACCAGTCATCATCCCCGCACTTAAAGTCAGAGGGGAAAATCCTCACAATGCCACAAAACTTGATATTCTCTGCCCACTTCCCCATCTGGTAGAGAGAATAGACCCCCAGGCAGGTAGTAGTAGTATTCCCATTTTACCAATGGGCAAACACATTGGGAAAGATAAACCCCTCCAAAGTTATCAGCTTCAGGGGAGGTACAAAGGAACTCAAGCTCAAGATTCCTAACTCCAAAGCCCATGTCCCTTCCAAACTGCCTCCTTGAGAGGGGCCCACAGTGGCAAAGTATATGAAGCCCTAGAAAGATAATTCCCTCTTCCATTCCTAGTCCAAGAAGGCTCCTCAGAAAAGACTGGGTCTTACACTCTGGTGTCAACCAATCTGAATGACCTAGTTCAATCCTAACTGGCAGTCTACAGAAGCAGTTTCTAGGACTTCTTAGCTGAAATCCTCAAATCAGAATTACAGAATCACAACATAGAATCACCTGTAGCCTAATTTCCATTTTCAGAAGACAGAGCCCCAGCCAAGCCAACCGCCCAGGTTTGCAAAGACAGCGGGTGCGTGAATCCAGACCAGCACACAGATTTCCAGACCGACAATCTATTACCCATCACATCTTGCTCTCTCAGCTACTCATGCAATCCTGCTGGTATCCATCACTCGAGTATAATTGACTTGCATGATTTTCTATGGGTTTCATTCATACTTGCCTTCTCAACCAAGAGTTGTTTTAACAGCTAGACATTGTGCTAAGGGCTGAAGATAAAAAACAGAATGGACATAGTCATCTTCCTCAGGACACTTCTGCCAGAGTGCAGGAGACAGACACAAAAGCACAACCATGAAACAACATGGCAGACGTAACAACAGAGTTAGCTATGAGGGACTATAGAGGCTTTGAGCAGAGCTGTGGCCCAGCACCTAATTAATTTCCAGTCCTTACTGTATTGGTCAAGCTATGCGGTGTTACTTAATGCCTGCAATGCAGGAAGGGGTTGACTATCATTTACTCATATAGATTATGGTCTTCTCGGGGACCCCAAAGGCAGTGCATGAAGGAGCACAGAGTGGTATGTAAACACTTGCTAATTTTCCCTCTAGCTTGGGCTTTTCAAACTTTTCTTGAATGGGGTATAGAAAAAAATTTATTTTCGGAACAAGCTGGTCTAAGAAAGACTTATGAGGAGAATCCTCGGTTTGTTGAGAAGCTGCTGTGATAAGTGCCCTAGAGAGGAAGTATCTGAGTCTACAGGGTCTGAGGCTGAGCGCAACTATTTTGTGTTATGGCAGGAGGAAGGATTTGTTCGTTGCTCCAGAGATGGAAAGAGAAGGAACATGAAAAAAGTGAAATAAACACCAAAAGACAAGGTGTTTTTTCAACTAAATGAAAACCAATCAAGGAGAATATCTGGCAGCTAAACCATCTCTGAAAGGAGGTGTAAGAGGAAGAGGAGAGTTTCTCCCACCATCGGTGCCACACAGCCTGACCCTAAACGTCTGTCCTTCTTAAGGCACCATCCACCCCACCAAGGTGGGTGCCCTAGGGACACTGCAGGCATCATGTCCTATTTCCTGAGGGGACCAGAGAACAGGGGAGAGGAGGAGGCAGGGCTCTGAAGCAAGCCCACAGCTGGGATAGCATTCACCCACGTAAAGGTGGCAAAGTATAATTTCACCTATAAAATAAGGATAATTACATCCTCCTCAGAGGATTCTTATGGATTAAGTTAACTGATCAATATCAAGTTCCTCGCAAAAGAAAGCACTCAAATGTTCCTTCTCTACCCCTTTCCATTTCCTCTCTTAGCCTGGTTCATCTTGCCAGAACCTTAAAAGAAAATAATCAAGCACTAGAACTTCTGATCAGAAACATCCATTGAATCTAAAAGTAAACTTTCCACAAGTGTCTGGGAAAAACTTCAAAATATGCTCTTCTTGCAAAATAATGTGTAAGCTCTTTAACTGGACAAACATATAAATTAATATTCATTTCATGATTTTACCTGAAGAGGAAAAAAAGGGCTGTTTGAGGAAATCCACCATGGGTAGCGGTAGCAAACTGAACCCTGACCCAAGAGGCAAAATAAACACTCTTCAGAAAAGCATTCCTAAGAAGCATGAGTCACGCGTGCTCAGCAGCTTAGGGGCCTCACCTGGTTAAAATGGAAATATTTTAGAAGGACAGGAAAAACAGTAACTGAGAAATTGGCATCTACTAAGAGAACTCAAAGGAGGGCTCTGGGGATGGGGCGGGGGCGTACAGGTCCACGCAAACTATTTTTTATCAGCTTCGTTTCTTCTTCAGGAGGGAAAACATAACCAGAGAATATGCAGGGAATGGAGAAGAAAGAGAAGGAAGGGACTGAGGGAGGAAGGGGGGGAGATGATAAGAGGGGGAAGTGATGTAACAAGCGCGACTGAGGGACGCTAGTGCCCCGTCAGCTCCCAGGCTCCGCGTCACCTCACATTTCCACGCTGGTCGTGTCCCACCCTCACCACAGAGCCTAACAATCTTCTCTCTTAGCAAAAATAACACGTAATAAATAATGATAATACAGTAACTGTATTAAATACTTACAAACGAATATAGTCCACAATTCTAAATAAATAAATTCTAAGCCCTCAGCTACCAGTCAGCAGCTCCCTGGCTCAGCACCAGATCCCTCTTACTCCTAGATCTCTACCTGACCAGGGTCCACCCAGCTGTCTACCCTGTTCCCCTGGGCTGAGTCTCTGCTTCTCAGTTACTACTCTCCCTGGCCTGGGCCTCCAGTCACACCGTCCCAGGGCTGAATCCCAAGTCATCAGCCACCATGTGGACTCCCAGCCCCCAAGAGTCAGGCCAGGTCTAACCTACCAGGGCCCCAGAGAAACATGAACTAGAGCAACACGGGAAGGAGAAAATGACTGAGAAAGACACGTAAGAGGAGGAAGGGAGAGGGTGGGGAATGTAACGAGGGAGACAGAAGAAAAAGGAGAAAGAAGAGCAGTGAATAGCTTGATAGATACTGTCTTTGAAAAGTCTGGTTGGCTGACTAACCATTACTGGGAACTCATGTATTTTTATGAGAGCCTTTTCCCCACAAAAGGCTCTGGCTCCAAACAGGAGCCCTCTGCTCTGATCCCCCCTGACCCTGCACTTGCTGGGAAGAAAACTCTTCTCCAGGTTCCGGGAGTGAAGGACAAACCAAGATGTTCCCAGCAACCATCTGAAATCAAGCGAGGAAAAGATCTTGCCTTTAGGTACAGGTTCATAGCACTGCTAAAAGAAGCATTCACCAGAAGCCACAGTGTAGTACAAACAGACAGAAGATAATTCACCATAGGGAATCCCTTGAGTTCTCAAAGCAGCCCCCGAGGATTGGGTAGAGCTGCGTAAATAAGATCAAAAGAGTTGAAGAGGATTGAGAGTTCTATCATGATCTTTTTTTAACCATGTCTCTAAACAAGAATTCTAAAACTACTATTAAAAATATACTTACTTTAGCCAATAAGAAGAAACAATTCTGTTTCTCTTCCACTAAAGAACAAAAACAAAAGCAACCCAACACACGAGAACCCCAAAGAAACCCCCGACAAGGTAGAAAGCCTACCAGTCCCTACGTCGGAAAGCATCTGACCACGTCTGAAATAGGCTTGGACAGACGGACCCAGCGAGCAATTCAACAGTCAGCATCTGACCCAGCTCTGGCTCTCACGCCCCAGGTCTTTATTTTTCCACTCTTGCCTGAGACTCACTGGGGGAAGGGGCACTATGTTGAATACATGTGTATCTAAAGGCTGGAATCAAGAGACACACTAAATCAGGGAAAGTTGCAAGTTGAGCTTGAAATCAGGCAAGAATAGAACAGTCCACTCTGCGCATATAGTCTTCCTTTCAATAAACCTAGGGTTCTTGTATTTAAAATTAAAGGTAGACAAATTAGTTTTCTTCTCCTTATACGGGGGTTTTAAACAATGAATTTCTTGGCCATTTAAAGGTTTATTCAAAGATTAACAAACACCAGTTCACAAAATGGGAAAGCACAGCTCTCATCTCCACGGCCGCGCCCACTGGACTGGTGTGGCCAGGGACGTGCACAATCCCCATCTACCTGTATCATCGTGGCTACCAGAGGCCAGGCTGCCTCCCCATCAGGGCTGTGGATTTTCTTTCTACTCCGCTCCCGCGATGGTTACGGTCACCCCCTGCTGCTGAGAGGCCTCATGCCCACCAAGCTCAAACCTCCACAGCCACCAAAGGTTCATTCCTGACATTCACCGTGGGCTGATGTTGCGGGGATCAGCCAATTACAGCCCACATGCCAAATAAAAATTTACCCAACCACAGTCACACCCATTAGTTTCCATACCATCCACACTCTGCCCACATGGGCAGGGCTGAGCAATTGTCCCAGAGACCGTACGACTCCAGAAACCCGAAGTATTTACTACCCGGCCCCCTTGACTGAACAAGCTTGCCAGTGCCTGATTTCTTCGGCACATTCACCGAGCATCTACTGTGTGCCAAGCGCTTTCTGGGCACTGTGGAGAGAGCAGCATGCAGAGCCAAGCCCCTCTTTCCAGGTGGAAGGAAGGGCCGTGAAGCAGCCGCAGCGGGATATGCCACTCTGGCATATGGGTGGTTAGCCATCACCTCTCTGAGAGGGGGCCATTTGAGCAGGGACCTGGAGGGAGGCAGGAGTGCAGGGCCAAGAGGCTTCCAAGCCAAGGGGAGGGCAAGTTTGAAGGCCTGGAAGTGAGAGTGAGTTCAGCATGCGAGAAACAGCAAGCAGGGTGGCTGGTCAATGCCCCCTTTCCCCAGTCTCAATCTACCAGTCCCTCCCTCCCTCCCTAAGCACAGCCTCCACTGCGCACCAGGCACCATCCTAAGCGCTGTAGGCAGGTTATTTCACCTCATCTTTAAAACAAGCCTCTGATGTGGTATTACTGTCATCCTCACTTTACAGATAAGGAAACTGAGGTCTAGAGAGTTGAGGTGACTCGCCCCAGACATCAGAGCTAGTGACCAATAAAGACTGAGCCCCATGGCTAGTTATCAGACCTACCCTCTTCCTCTGTGCCATCCTCGTGCAGGCAGCACCAGCCCTGCCACCCAGCTACAGACCAACAGCTCTACGTTACTGTTGTACCTGATGGAAGGTGCAGGCCACCTGAACTGGTGGAAGAGGCTTCCCTGAGCCTGCTTTCTTTTCCACTCTCTGCTTTTGGACCATTTGCCCACTGAACTCCTCTCCTTCCTCCACCCCTAACATTACATAAGCCTCCTAAGACTACTTCCAAAACAAATTTGCCAGGCTATGGAAGCCTCTCTGACACAAGGAAATGACTTACCAAAGAAGAAAAGAGGAAGGGAACTAATATTTACAGAAGGCCTTCTGTGGGCCAGGCACTGATATAAACATCGTGGACTTTATTTCTGGGAGATGATGCACAGCGAGAATATCAAAGTAGAAAAACACGACATCTTCCATTCAGATTTCTGCACTGCACAGAGCAGCAGCCACTAGAGGAGGCTCCAGAACAGACACGCTGTAACTTTTAGGAACCATATGTACTATAATTCTGTCCTCCTCAAGATCACGCATGGTCCAGTGTCCCCAGACAAGACATACAGCAACTTCCTATTCTTTCCTACCTCAGCCCGTGTTCTCCAATGCCCTCACTCTGTCTCCCCTCTCTCTCCTTTAAGAGCTTGTATCAGACTTTATGCTCTGCTCACAAGTGTTATGATGGTGTCCTGGGCACAACTGATTGGTCCTAAAGCAACCATCTACCCATATACACACTTACCTCTTCCTAGAGGCACAGGAGCCCATTGGTAGTTAGGACCCTTGGTGATTTACCACCACGGTTTCCCAAGCATTCCCAAGACAGGTATGTGGATTAATGCCCCAGTGTCACCTAATACTACTAAGAAGTCTAAGATCCCTCACAGCACAGTTCCAAAGCAACACAGACTAGAGAGTGAGGAACACACCTCAATAAATGCTACCCATTAGAAATGGAATTGGGGGCTCTCCTGGTGGTACAGTGGTTAAGAACCCGCCTGCCAATGCAAGGGACACGGGTTCAATCCCTGGTCCATGAAGATCCCACATGCCGTAGAGCAATGAAGCCCGTGCAGCACAACTACTGAGCCTGTGTGCTAGAGCCCGAGAGCCACAACTACTGAGCCAACATGCCACAGCTACTGAAGCCCTCGCATGCCTAGAGCCCGTGCTCTGCAACAAGAGAAGCCACCGAAATGAGAAGCCCACGCACCGCAATGAGAAGCCCACGCACCACAATGAAGAGTAGCCCCCGCTCACTGCAACTAGAGAAAGCCCGTGCACAGCAATGAAGATCCAACGCAGCCTAAAAATAAATAAATAAATTTATAAAACAAACAAAGAAATGGAACTGAAAAATGGCAAGAATGATGAAAAATACCTTTCCCTGCTCAGTGGAAAAAAATTAGAAAAACGCTTTGCCAGTCCCCCTGTTTTAGCATAATGCACAGGAGAACACAATCCTCTTCTTGGTTAGTATGTCTGCTGCTCCCTATGGATCCTAATCGCTTATCTGTGCCTCCCACAACTCAGTAAAAGGCCTGACAAAGCCAACACTTCGCATATGCGTTGCATGAATAAACGTCTACTTTGGATTTGAGAGCATTATTAGAGGACCACTACCCCGAGGAGTTAAGAGGTTAAAATGCCTCCGTGTATATACAACAAGAGGAGGATTCGCTTTGCAAAAAAAAATTCCCTGCAGCTGGGTGAGGAAGAGGCCCAGTCATTCCTTATACCCGACTCTACTATTCCTTTCTGATTAAGGCAAACCAGTTTTACCCATCTCCTCTTTTTTTCTCCCCAGAATTCCTGCCATTGCGGGCGGTGGGGGGGTGGAGGGGGACAGCAGGAGGAGAGAAAGGTCAAGGAAAATAAATAAGAATCACCTCTCCTCCAACAACTAGAGGAAGATGTGGCTGAACAGGTGGGTGTCCTCTGTCTGGGGAGGGAGTCAGTTACAGCAGGATTAGCTGCAAGTGTAAAATTATTTTACATTTTATAAATTTATTTATTTATTTATTTATTTATTTATTTATTTATTTATTTATTTATTTATTTATTTATTATTTTATTGGCTGTGTTGGGTCTTTTTTGCTGTGCCCGGGCTTTCTTTTTTAGTTGCTGTGAGTGGGGGCTACTCTTCGTTGTGGTGTGCGGGCTCCTCATTGCCATGACTTCTCTTGTTGCGGAACTCGGGCTCTAGGCGCATGGGCTTCAGTAGTTGCAGCACATGGGCTCAATAGTTGTGACTCACGGGCTCTAACACGCAGGCTCAATAGTTGTGGAGCACGGGCTTAGTTGCTCCGCGGCATGTGGGATCTTCCTGGGGCAGGGATCAAACCCTTGTCCCCTTCATTGGCAGGCGGATTCTCAACCACTGTGCCACCTAGGAAGCCCAATTATTTTACATTTTACATTCCACAAATAAATACCAAAAATGTGGAACTATTTACCATTTCCCTATCTCCCAAATGAACACGAATGGAGGCAAAAGCTGGAAAATCACCTCTGAGAATTATTTTCGAAATTTTAGAAATGACTTTACACAAATCACATAAACATCAAGGGAATTTTTTTACTTAATAAGTCGCTCATCACCATAGCTAATTAAAACCAAGAAAAAAAGAAAATCTACAGGAAAATGACAATGAAGGTATCCATAACTCGACTTTAATAATTGTTCTAAAACAGGGAAATGATCTACCTAAAATCTGTAAAGAATTCTTACATTTCAGAACCTCACAGTCACAATATCTCATAGCAAAAATTTATTCATCAACAATGGACATAATCAAGCTGAAATAAAAGGTGAAAGAAATTAGATGGAAGCTGTCTGTAAGCAGCCTCAGAGCATGTGCCAGAGGCCTGGCAGTAGCTATACATTCACCACAACTGAAAAAAGAAGGCAGACCTGTCAGAGCATCTTCACACTGAAGAAGAATGTCATGGCCGTCTACTCTGTTTAGAATCCACAGCCCCCTCCTTCTCGCACCTGCCCACGCACAGACACACATACACTCCTTACCTACCCCCGCTTTATTCCTCTCCCCAGCACCTAGCCACCCTCTAAGTCTTCCTTCTTTGCTTTAGTGTTGCCCTCGCCCATTAGAACAGCGGTCCCCAGCCTTTGTGGCACCAGGGACTGGTTTTATGGAAGACAATTTTTCCACGGACTAGGGTGGGATGGGGGAGATGGCTCAGGTGGTAATGTGAGCGATGGGGAGCGGCAGATGAAGCTTCATTCGCTCACCTGCCACTCACCTCCTGCTCTGGGGTCTGGTTCCTAACAGGCCGAGGACTGGGTACCAGTCTGCGGCCCGGGGGTTGGGCACCCCTGCATTAGCGCATAAGCTTCAGGAAGGTAGAGGTGAGGATCTGTTTTGTTCCCTGGTGAGAGCCCAGAGGCTAGAAGAGTGCCTGGTACGTCGGTACAGTGGCCACTAGTGCTGCAGGGACCACCTTGAGCTCTCGACATTCTGCACACACAAGACTCCTGCGCTTCCTGCCCCTTGGGGTTGGAGAGAGCCACGTGACAAGATCTGACCACCAAATGTGAGGAAAAGCGGTATGTGTCATGTTCATGCTAAAGCACTTACCTGTGGGCGTGAGATGCTCCAGAGCCCTCATCTAACTCTGCTTCAGCCACCACCTGCTCCAGATGACGCTGCTCTGTCAGCCTGTCCCGGAGTGGGGACAATACAACTTGAGCCCCAGTAAACCCCCAATGGATATAAAGCATGAGCCAAGAGATACACCTTTGTGGGACTTCCCTGGTGGCACAATGGTTGGGCATCCACCTGCCAATGCAGGGGACACGGGTTCGATCCCTGGTCTGGGAAGATCCCACATGACGTGAAACAATGAAGCCCGTGTACCACAACTACTGAGCCTGTGCTCTAGGGCCAGCGAGCCACAATTGCTGAGCCTGTGAGCCACAGCTACCAAAGCCTGCGTGCCTAGAGCCCATGCTCCAAAAGAGAAGCCACCACACTAAGCCCATGCACTGCAACAAAGAGTAGCCATCACTCACCACAACTAGAGAAAGCCTGCTCACAGCAACAAAGAACCAATGCAGTCAATAAATAAAATAAAATAAAATAAAATAAAATAAAATAAAATAAAATAAAATAAAATAAATAACAAAGAATATAGTTAGCAAAAAAAAAGAAAGAAAGAAACCTTTGTGCTTTAAGCCACCGAGGCTTAACTGATAGGGTAGGTGCTCAATAAAAATGTGTGGTTGAATATGGCAGCTCACCTCTCAGAGCTCACACAGCATAATGAGCTCTGAAGGACCTATGTACTCACAATGCAGCCCATTCTATTGGGTTGCCAAAAAGTTCCTTCGGGTTTTTCCATAACATCTTATGGAAGAAACCCGAAGGAACTTTTTGGCCAACCCACTAAGCTGGAACAAGTCAGGTGCTTCCTGGTACTAAGTCCAAAACTGTTCCTAAAGAAAAGGATGCTACGATGCTAATTTTCTGTGTCAAATTGACTGGGCCCTGCTTCTTTGGAGAACCCTAATTCAAATGCATATGACAGGACAGGGTAAACGGCTGGAAAGGGTTGTTATCCACTCACTCCCTGCTTTCCATATCTGCCTCAAGCATTCCTGAAGTGTCCTTTGACTGAACAAGGTCAAGAGAGTGACTCCGAAGCTATGTTGTGAGAAGTGATCCATATGATACAAGGAAGGTTTGTCTTATAGCTGTTTCACTCCGAAGCCTCTGAAGAAATTAAGACTCCTTCTAGCAAAGCAGACCTCAAGGATGAGATAGCCCCTCCAGGATGGACCTTAGACTTGAGAAGAACCTAGAAGTAGAAGCAGGTCTAAGGAATCAAAGTGTAGGGATGAACACTAGGCCAAGAAGGGGCTCCCAGATGCTCAGATGTGGCAGGTTTATTATATGCCCAGGAAGGAATTCTTTGCTACTCCTCCCTTTAAGAGTACACTTTGATAATGCTCCCTGCTTCAGAGCAGGCTATACTTAATGACTTGCTTCTAAGAAACATAACGGGACAGAAATGATGATGTGTAGTTTCTAAAACTTGGCCATAAAATGCATTGTGAGTTTCTCCTTGTTCTCTCCTTCTCCTCTCATCTCTCCCACTGGTCCATCCATCTGTTCCTCCCCTTCCATGCATCAAATACTTCATCTGGGAGAAGCCAGCTGCCATGTCATGAGGACATTCAAGCATCCTCATGGAGAAGCCCATGTGGTAAGGAACTGAGGCTTCCTGACAACAGCCAGCACCAAGATGAGGGAAACATCTTGGAAGTGGATCTTCCTGCCGCAGTCAAGCCTTCACATGACTGTAGCCCTGGCTGCAACCTCATGAACATGCCCAAGCCAGAATCTCCCAGCTAAGCTGCTCCTGAATCACTAACTCAAAAAACTTTGGGGTAATAACTCTTTGGGTTTGGGTTTGTGCTATTTTGTTTTTTAGGCAACTAAATTTGGGGGCTAATTTTTTTTAAGTATAATTGATTTACAATGCTGTGTTTCTGGTATATGGCAAAGTGATTCAGTTATATATACATACATATTCTTCTATAGATTCTTTTCCATTAGAGGTTATTATGAGATATTGACTATAGTTCCCTGTGCTATATAGTAGAATCTTGTTTATTTTATATATAGTACTGTGTATCTATTAATCCCAAGCTCCTAATTTATCCTTCTTCCCTTTCCCCTTTGGTAACCATAAGTTTGTTTTCTATGTTGTGAGTCTGTTTCTGTTTTGTAAATAATTTCCTTTGTATCATTTTTTTAGATTCCACATACAAGTGATATGATATTTGTCTTTCTCTAACTTACTTCACTTAGCATGATAATCTCTAGGTCCATCCATGTTGCCACAAATGGCATTATTTCATTCTTTTTTATGGCTGAGTAATATTCTATCCGCATCTTCTTTATCCATTCATCTGTCAACAGACATTTAGGTTGCTTCTGTATCTTGGCTATCATAACTAGTGCTGCTGTGAACACTGGGGTGCATGTATCTTTTTCGAATTAGAGTTTTCTCCAGATATATGCCTGGGAGCAGGACTGCAGGACCATATGGCAACTCTATTTTTATTTTTTTGAGGAACCTCCATACTGTTTTCCATAGTGGCTGCACAAAAATTTACATTCTCACCAACAGTGCCGGAGGGTTCCTTTTTCCCCCACACCTCTTCAGCATGTTATTTGTTGGCTTTTTAATGATGGCCATTCCGACCAGTGTGTGGTGGTACCTCATTGTAGTTTTGATTTTCATTTCTCTAATAATTAGCAAGATTGAGCATCTTTTCATGTGCCTGTTGGCCATCCGTATGTCTTCTTTGGAGAAATGTCTATTTAGGTCTTCTGCCCATTTTTCGTTTGGGTTGTTTACTTATTTGATATGGAGCTGTATGAACTGTTTGTATTTTGGAAATTAATCCCTAGTTGATCACATCCTTAGCAAATATTCTCTCCCACTCCATAGGTCGTCTTTTTGTTTTGTTTATGGTTTCCTTCACTGTGCCTAAGCTTCTAAGTTTGATTAGGTCCCATTGGTTTGTTTTTACTTTTATTTCTTTTGCCTTGGGAGACTGACCTAAGAAAACACTGCAACAATTTATGTCAGAGAATGTTTTGCCTATATTCTCTTCTAGGAGCTTTATGGTGTCATGTCTTATATTTAAGTCTTTAAGCCATTTTGAGTTTATTTTTGTGTATGGTGTGAGGGAATGTTCTAACTTCACTGATTTATACGCACTGTTCAACTTTCCAAACACCACTTACTAAAGAAACTCTTTTCTCCTTTACATATTCTTGCCTCCTTTGTCATAGGTTTGTCATGGGTGTGTGGGTTTATTTCTGGGCTCTCTATTCTGTTCCATTGATCCATATATCTATTTTTGTGCCAATGCTGCACTGTTTTGATTACTGTAGCTTCGTAGTATTGTCTGAAATCTTGGAGGGTTATGCCTCCAGCTTTTTTCTTTTTCCTCAGGATTGCTTTGACAGTTCTGGGTCTTCTGTGGTTCCATATAAATTTTAGGATTATTTGTTCTAGTTCTGTGAAAAATATCACAGGTAATTTGATAGGGATTGCATTAAATCTGTAGATTGATTTGGATAGCATGGCCATTTTAACAATATGAATTCTTCCAATCCAAGAACATAGAATATCTTTCCATTTCTTTGAATCATCTCCATTTCTTTTATCAGAGCTATATAGTTCTCAGCATGTAACTCTTTCACCTCCTTGGTCAGTTTTATTCCTAAGTATTTTATTTTTTAAGCAATTTTCAAAGCATTTTTTTTTTTACTTTCTCTTCCTGACATTTCATTATTAGTATAAAGAAATGCAACACATTTCTGTATGTTAATCTTATATTCTGCTACCTTGCTGAATTCGTTTATCAGTTCTAATAGTTTTTATGTGGAGTCTTTAGGATTTTCTATATAGAGTATCATGCCATCTGCATATAATGACAATTTTACCTCTTTCCTTCCAATTTGGATACCTTTTATTTCTTTCTCTTGCCTGATTGCTGTGGCTAGGGCTTTCAATACTACTTGAGTAGGCTGTACAGCAGAAATTAACACAATATTGTAAATCTACTATACATCAATGAAAAAAAATACTATGGTGAATAGAAGTGCTGAGAATGGCCATCCTTGTCTTATTCCAGATTTTAGCAGGAAGGCTTTCAGCTTTTCACCATTGAGTATTATATGCTGGCTGTGGGTTTGTCATAAATAGCTTCTATTATGCTGAGATATAGTCCCTCCATACCACTTTGGTGAGAGTTTTTTCCCTAATTAATAGATGTTAAATTTATTCAAATGACTTTTCTGAACCTATTGAGATGATCGTGTGATTTTTGTCTTTCCTTTTGTTGATGTGGTATATCACGCTGATTGATTTGCATATAATGAACCATCCTTGTGACCCTGGGATGAATCCAACTTGATCATGGTGTATGAGACTTTTTATGCTTTGTTGGATTCAGCTTGCAGGGGATAATTTCTTACACAGCAAAAGACAAGTAATATATCAAGTGTCCTCTGGCTTGGATGTGTGCTTGTGTGTGTATTTTGTATCAGTGACGTGTTCACAGTGACCTTATGGAATGGAATACACACTGATCCTGATAGCCCAGATATAACTGAGGGGATGCAAACATGTTCAACCAAGGATAGTACTCCGTAGGGTCCCTAAGCCTAGTTTTCTTCTTTGCCATATTTAAGCATAGAACCGTACTTTCCTTCATTGCTATCAAGATCTTTTGAAAATATATATATCACACCATCTATCATTATGATGGGCCTTTCACTTCAGCTTGACTCAGAAAACCACTGAAGAACAGAGGGAGGAAAAAAAGGAATGGACCACTGCTGATGGTACCTGAATGGAAGACTATGAAACAACTACTCATATCTTTTTTCATATTCCAAGTTTTCCCAAAAACAACTTAAAGAATTTGGTAGAATAACTCCAGTAGGAATCCCTTCCTTTGACACTAACCCACTGTCATCTTCAATAGCTAAATAGTTGTTAATGCCCTCCTAGCTCCTCAGAACTTGCATTGGATGCTGTAAGTCATTTACTGTCTTATTAACCAGTAATTCTGTGAGTGATGCAGAGTGAAAATATGGTTCCAGTCCTGTGTGTGTCAGCAGGCTGGGAAGCACCTAGGCCAAGGCACACACACACTTAAGGACAGAAAGGAACAAAACACATGGTAACCAGCGTATTCTCCATCTCCTGGCATTTTGCAGATTCTGCCTCTGTCCTAGTTGCAGGTGTAAGTGATAGCAGGGACATGCTCATTAAACAGTCTAAGGTTTAACTTCTGAAAAAAAAGGTTAACTGAGCCACTAACTTCCCTGGCTGAAGACAGGAAAGAGAGGGACAATGTGTGAGGGTCGGGGAAGGTTAAAACAGGATGGTGCTAAGGTTTGCAATGGAATCAGCTTTAACAGAAAGCAAGCAGTGGAGATGGGAAAATTAACTTCTCCAGATCCTCCAAATCCCAGAGCTATTTCCTCTAGGATTAAGTGTTCCACATCACCATATCGGTGGAATAATACAGTGGAAACCTTGCACCAGAAAACTGAAAAAATAAAAGTTATTATAGATTCATTTCACTTGGATAAAAAGAAAGGCAGTACATCAACTTTGAAAGAAATGGTTTCCAATTACATTCCAAAAATATTGATTGAATGTTTACTCTGTTAAAGCACTATAACAGGAATAGTAGTAAAGTGGTAAGTAAACATAGCCCCTGCAATCAGGAAAGTCTTAATCTAGTAAGTGGCTCTTGACCTTTGAGGTTCTCAGATTCTATAAAAATTACAGCTCTTCTTCCCCAAAAAACACAGAGGCAGAATAAATACAACATTTTGCTAACAATTTCAGGCTATCTATAAATCCTCAAGGTCCATGGATCCTATACTAAGTACTTCTTTATCTACTGGGAGGAAAAAACAATTTAATGAATGTATTACATAATATATAACATTAGATATCAACCTAACTTCTCTTCTAAGCAGCTGACAACACCATCTTCATTCTATCAATCAGATATTGCAGAGGACAAAACACATACATTCATGTAAAAGTAACATTTACTAATATGTCTGCCATCACCTTTTACAGGTAATAGTAATTAAACTGAAATGTAATTTGCGTGAAACCTAAATTTGTATTATCAGCATTTTTGAACCATATCCTTAAACAAGGTGTAGTTATTTTGTATGATTAATTCTGAAGGTAAAACATTTTCCATAGCTTCAAGACAGCAAGCTGAGCACTTCAACACTTAAATAATTTTTTGCTGTATTATTGGTACAAAAAAATTCATTGGATATTTCAGTTTTTGGAAAAGCTCAGTTTCTCTACATCAATTGTATTTATACTGTCAAAACACACACACACAAAACCATGAATGACAGACAAGTGAATTAGGCACCAGAGATTTTTTTTAAAAAATCTTTTCTCATCATTTCTGTGTCCTCCAAGAAACATATTCTCACATACAAAGCAGAAGATGTTCCTTAGGGAAGAGCATGGAATGCTAACAGGTTGTGTCAGATGGAAGGAAAGAGGAATAATTAGAACTGAGAGAAACAAAGAACAACTAGAAAACAGGAAAGAAAGATGAATTGTTTTCAAGCTTCTAGGACTCTGCTGTCCAATAGAGTAACCACCAACCACATATGGCTATTTAAATTCAGTTTAAATGAAAAATTCAGTTCCTCCATTGCATTAGCCTCATTTCAAGAGCTTAAAAGCCACATGTGGCTAACAGCTACCGTACTGAAAACTGCAGAGCATGGGGCATTTCCATCATTTAGAAAGGCTACTAGACAGCACCATTCCAGAAAGTGAAACCCCAGAAAACACTCAGAACCTAATTAGTCTTGAACATAAAGTAGATAGATTCAGAGACGAACCATTTTCAGCTAAGTTCTTCTATTTATAAAGGAACAAAGGAAGGAGAAAACCGTTAAGAATTTTGAGAGCAATGGAAAAATGGTCTCACATTACACAGTACAGCACAAGGTACCCTGGACTCCATCTGAGTGGCTCTGGAGCTACCAGCCAGTGGAAGATCTGCGGATTATTCCTCCTTACCAGCCAATAACAGCATTTACTGAGTTCCCCATATCTATATATGCTCTGCAGAGAAAGAGAGTGCTAAAATAACAAGACATGCTTTAGCTTTCAGGAATTTAGCAGAGAGGGACAGGAAAAAAAGTTATATTTACATAAAACTTATTTATTTCTACGCATATTTTAGAAATGAGCAGATATAACCTAACCCCACAGTAACAGAAGTGAAAGCTATTAAAGGAAGAGAAATTGATAGGATGCCATCACACCGGATGCTCTTGAACCACGAATCAAGCAAACTCCCAAGAAAGGTGATGTAATTAAACTATCATGACACATTAACTGCAACACCTTGTTCTATATGCAAACGTCTGACAGATACACCCCAGTGGCTCTGCAGATAACAGCTGTTCTGATCTTTGGATATTACTAAGCTGCACCCAATGCTGCTTTATCATAAAGCATGTCATGATGAAATTGAAGTGTTATTATGCACTTGTGCATCTCTTCGGGAGCTCCAAAATGCCTCTAAACAACCACTTCTCACCTGGGGCACATCCATGATGCTTTTCCATAAATGAAAACATAACCACTCCAATAATTTTCAGAGGTGGACTAATGTCTATTTTAAGTAGTATGTGTATTGAGGTCACACCGCTCAAGACACACTTGATTAAAGTTCCAAAACCTATTTAGATTAGAATTTGATGTGTTTCTACTGCCAATATCTTGGAAATTTTGAAAGTCAATATTCCATTCTAGTCTCAGTTGTCATTTTCTAAAATGTGTTTAAAAGTACTTTTCTCCTTTTTGAGAATGTATATGGGTACATAGAGTAAAACATGAAGTTGTTAACCTACGTCTTTTTTCATGAGAATTTGATTAAGTTGGGGAGAAGCACAGTAGATAAGCATAAGATGTACATATATCCACCTCATAACCAGTTGCCAAAATGTACATTTTACTTAGAGACATTGACAGATATTTGTAATTTAGGCTATTCTGATCATAACTGCTTAATGCAAGAAAAATGTTCTACCTTAACTACTGCTCAGAATCCCTTTAAATTACCACCAATAGGCAATCCGTCATCAGCAAATATGCTTATGTCAAATGCCCTTATAATAAGCCATCACACTTTCAAATATTTTCCTGCATTACCTACCCAGGAGATTAACACAAAGTGTACAACCTACGGAGGGAAGAGGAAATGAAATATTGGCTCTTGGTTTAAATGAGCAAGCCCCATCCTGAACAGTAGGAGGGGGAAGGAATGTATAAATTGAGAAAAGAATTACCTATTCATCTTCATCAATAGTTGACACCCTCATCATGTGGCCTCTAGAAAAAAAGGATGTTTTAATTTGCTGGGAAGAATGCATCTCTTCAGGGAGGAGATTTGGGGATCTGACCATGAATAATAATGAAGTGAGTAGAGTTTTCTTCCTGTGTAAAATCTAGCTCTAGTCTTTCAATCCAAAGGAGATTCTCAAAGTTGCAGGTGGAGGGCAAGGGATTCGATGTATTTATTCAAGTCCATGCAGGCATCTTTCATCCATACCAACCAGATCTATATTTCTTCTCACTCAAATTAACATTAAGACAAAAGAAAAAAAAAACAATAAAATATTCCCATTTGCACTGGGCAGCTTGTAGCAACAACCTGAGGTTCAAAGAACCACCGCTGTTCACAAGGCTGCTCACAGCCCTGCCTAGAATGGTCCCCTGGCAGGGAATCCAGGGACCTCTGACCGAGTCCTCTTGTCATTACCCCACGCCTCTGGTAAATGCAAAACATCCTTTTGGCATCAGCAGCTTGCAATAAATCACTCAGTCTCATGCCAAAGCTGAAAACTCAGCATTTATTAATTTAAGTAAGTTTTGATACCCATTATCAGTTATGGGCAATGGCAGCGTTTCTCTAGGCCCATTATTTGTTCTCTGCACCTCAGAAAGCTGAGAGAAAGCAACAGTATGGCTGACCTTTTGTGGCTTCCTAATCATGACTGCTTCCCACAGGAAAAAAAAAAAAAAATTTAACAGGGTCCTAAAGCATTATGCAAGTCAGGTAGAGAGAATGAGAATCCAAGTAAAGCAGAACAAGAGGCCCTCAATATGCAGCATTGAAGTGATGTATAAATCAATAGAGAATGATTAAAACACGGCTCTATGAAGGGTCTGCATAGTTAATGTACATTTCATTATGAAAAAGAAGGCTGTCTTCAGGCCAAACGCTTGGGCACGCAGCAGACAGGCAAAGCGTGTACCATACTGCTTAAATACATTGAATTCCAAGGAATAGAGCTAATCAACACCATCATTTCTTTAATTTCACTTAAACAAAACCCCTTCAAATATTTCATTTGTAATTTGAATGTCCCCATTAACACACACGCCCCCCAAAAGAGCTGACTTCTGATGTACTCCATCATTTGCCAGGCACTCCTCCGTCAAAGCCCAGCATCAATAAAAACCATACTATTCTTACTCAGATTACAGCCCCAAATCCATAACCAAATACCCCTAGTTGCATGATCATTGTACTCACTCAAGTAAAACACACATTTACCTTATCCTTCCTATTAAATGGGTCAATTAAGTGCTGCTCCAGTTTCTTCCCTTTTCCAAAAAGCGAATCTAACAGCTAACTATGTTTTTGCTTCAATTAACTTCACTGAAAATGTAGTATTGTGTTTACAAAACAGAGCAAAAACGACCAAAGAGCAAATGGTACTCAAGGAAAGCCAGGAAGCACAGAGCACTCCGCAGTCCCTTCTTGCTCTTAGCTTACCACACCAACACCTCCACTGGACCCAAATATTGCGGACTGACCTCTGGGTGTTATTTCTCTAGAAAGTACACTTAGCACCTACTGGTGTAAAGAAAGCAATCATGACTTTTGTTAAGGAGCATTCTGCCAACCCCTTCCAGAAGAAAATGAGGTTCCTTCATCCTGTTTTCTACATTTTACTTAAAGGAAAAGTGAAAGTTGGTCCCAGTAAAATTCTGATGGAGGTGTTCTCTGTTACCTAGTCCCATAGACTTCTATCAATGACCTCTTTGAGCTAACCTTGTTCACCATTCAACAGAAATCAAATCTCTTAGTCATGACTTTTCCATCATTCAAGGAAATCTCATTTTCAAAAATTTAAGCGTAGTTAACTGAAATGCACTGGAAACCTACCAGGCAAAAGACTAAAGTGAAGATATTAAAATATTCAAGATCATACACATTTATACGTAATTAGGCGGCAAAAAGCCAGTATTGTTTAAAAGCTTTGTTCAGTCCAGGAAAATTCAGCGTGTGTTATTCCAAAGAACCAAAGTCCTTCAGAAGCCACCTATAGAACTATCTCAACTTGGATGTACTTTAATACCTTTCCTTCCTGAATTCAAATGAAATTTTTTCATGGAAATTTATACTCTGTTAAAAACTTCAGCACACACCAACAGAAGAATTTTGATTTTAGCTTATTCTGTATATGAAACTTAGAAAGATCCCACATCTTTCCCTAGTGCTAATTAAAATGATCAAAGTAGTCTAACGCCAATAACACTTTAGTTACATGAAGAAAATAACAGTGGCCATTTATTTTAAATGTTTCCTATACTTCATTGTACTTTCTATGTGTTACCTCACTTAATCTTCATGCAACAAACCAACCAGGTAGGTGGTATTATCCCCCATTTTATAGCTGAAAAACCTGACTTATTGGGTCAGAGAAAACCAACAACCATGTCCAACTTGGGCCCAACCCAGACTCCCACAGAAAAACACAAGTGCAGCACCCAAAATGCTGCCATTCTGTGTCTAACGAAGACAGGCATGTTAGCAGCAAAGACAATAAAAAAAAGAAAGATGACATCCTTCTCCCTCTCTAGTCCCCCCATCAAATAAAATCTCACATAAGAATGTTTCCAGCACAACTAACCACTCTCTCAGTAGAGATACATTACTTAGGTAATTGGCAGTGACATATTGTGTGTGGCTCTTTAACTGTCCTACTGAGAGGTCATCAGTTGCCTCAGCACCTTGCTTCCTCAATGGAAATGTTTCCATAGCATAGGGCACTTGGAAATAAAACCTTTCACTGCCTTCTCCCTCTCCACCCTGCACCGAGTAGAAGCTGTCTGGAGACATGAGACCACAAACAACTCAGAGAGGAGGACGTCCTGTCTACTAGAAGATAACCTGAAGAAACCTAAGCAGGTGTTTTCCACTCTGTAGGTCATGACCCATCAGCTGAATCCATTTAACAAGTCAAGGCCAGCATTTTAAAGAAATCAAAATCAAACGGAATAGAAAATATCAGAGTATTGCTACAGACAATACGGTAAGCTGTTCTGTTAACTCTGGTTCAAACATATTCTATAATCAGTTAGCTGTGTATTTACAGCATGTGTACTGGGTGAGATATAAAATGTATTTCTTATTGTAGGTTAGATGGGTTACTTGACTCCTCTCACCTGTACCCATCATGTACAACTACCAAGTTGCGCTGAGATTACTTCCAAAGTATATCCTGACCTCCACACCCTCCTAAGCCCTTATTCCCTGCACACCACTTCCTAGGTTAACATTTCTCACGAGAACCATTAGAATAGCCTCCAAACCAATCTCTGTTATATTGTCATGTCCCCTTAAATCAACCTCCACCCCCTTTGCCAGAATGACCTATTCAAAATGAAGATCTGACCCTGTCAGTCTCCTACTTAAAGCCCTTCAGGGCCTACAGAATCAAACAAGACCTCCTAGAACAGCCCAAGCAGTGATGGAGTCGTGTATAACGTAGCTGTCTCTCACCTCATGCCTCTGCTGATGCTGTCTCTCTGAGACCCGCTCAAAGAGTCTTCCTGCAACCTTGGAATAAGGGTAGGGGCTCCCAGCATAACCTGTATGTACATCTGTCTGATTCTTACCCCATAAAAATTAGATTTCCTAAGTGCTTCTCTCTTCCACTAGGCAAGATTTTTATCTACTTCCTCCAGGTGTTTACTCAAATGTTACCTTCTTAGAGAGACCTTCCCTGCCGTCCCTGACCACATTACATAAAATTTTAACCTATGATTGCCTTCCCATCCCCATCCCAGCTCCCTCCACTGGCTTCTTTTCTCTCTTTATCACTTACCACTAGCCTGTGTGCACGTGTGTGTTAGTTATGTGTATATATGTTACATGTATGCATATACAATACAATGTTAGTACATGTATACATATTTTTAACTTAGTACCTTGTTTAATGTCTGTTTCCCCAGCTAGGAATGCCAACCTCACTTTTATCTGTTTTATTACTGCTATATTCCAGTGCCTGACACATAATATGTTCTCAACAAATTCTTGCTTAAGAAATAAATGAGCAAATACCATCAAGCCCAGATATCACAACGAAGTCAACATTGAGTCTCCAGAATATATCATGGTGTCTACTGCACAGTTGGTACATAATAAATGCTTGCATTTTAAAAAGTGAAAATAGAAAGTCACATATGATGCCTTCTCTTTTTTAGCTTCATACGCCTCCTTTTAGTAGACACACGGACACAAAAAAACATAAGGCTAGACAGGCCAGTTAGCAGACCAAAAGGGAAGCAGAAATTCTGGAATACCATCATACCCAGATGATGGGCAAGACATTTAAGGGATGTTTAGAGATCTTGCAAGTCAATGCTATAAAAAGAGATACTCCCTAATTTGGTATGAAGATATAAGAGCTTTTAATATCAATATTTTCACAACATTCTTATTTGTTGATATTAAAACCACTAAAGCTCTGAAGGCATCTGAAGCAAGTGAATCATCAGGCATCTTATTCTTTTGGGGGAAGGAGGATCTTACTTGGTAATAAGTCATGGATATATCTAATATTTATAATCATTTTGAAAATCAGATTAAGAATGTAAGAAGAATGATAAAATATGCATATGTTCTTGGAGCTTAAAACTAAATCTCACACACATACTATAACAATTTCTGTTAAAGCACAAATTCGTAAACAATACTTGAAACTAAAAAAGGAATATGAAGCCATTTTAAAAATATTCCTTTGGATCAAATAAAAGATTAATATAGATGTCCTAGTAAGAAAGTATATCACTTCATCCTTCAGACATAAATTAAACACAACTGGCAGAAATTTTAAGTGAAAAAAAGTGAAGTCATACAACCAGAAAAATAGTGGCATGTCTTAAAGATGACATAATATGTCATTAAGAGCAAGGCAGATATAGGTGGAAAATAAGGAAAGAACCACTTCTTAGTGTTTTCAAAAAAAAAAAAGGGACATTTAAAGAGGAAAAAAAAATGGATGGTTACAGCCTATAGAAGGACCATTTAAGATAATACTACTTGAAAGGGTTCGACATTTCATAATATATAAATATACTCTCCAGTTACTAAGTTAAGGAAAGAATGACCCAAAACCAAATCTCCAACTCACCACTTGCAGTCAGAATTTCACCTGGTTGGGGAGTTTACTGTATTTGAGTTTAAAACTTGCTCTGACTGTGAAATCTTGGTTAACCAGGGAGACAGATTAATACACAAAACCCTGCCCTGTATTTCTGTGTTCCACACCTTTTCAGTGTATTTTTAAATCAAAAACTTACAACCAAAATCTCAAGAATAATGATATAACTGCTGTTAAAGGAAAGAAAAAAGAATGAGCAAGAACTCTTTCCTCTGCCAAGAGGAAAATTAATACCTTGCTTAGTAAGGTGGGCCAATGTGTAATCATCATATTTGCTTGGAAATAAAATGAGAATAATTCCACTAAAAGTGACAATTTCATATTTTATATCCTTGAGTCAAACTTTCAAAATATCTTGCTGTTTCCCTTCAGCTCACCATCCCCAGAAATATCCTGGCCACGTATTGGCAAAGGGAGATGTGGGGAGGTGTTCCAGAGATTACTGAGGGGAAAATGTGCCTGGTATAAATTTCACCATTACCAAATGTTCTGCCTAAAGTATTTTTTTTAAACAGGAGACAAACTAAAAGAAGTCAGTTTCACAAAGCATCATGTTTTAATAAAAATCTGATTTAGTTTTAAGTAATTTGGTCTCTCCTCTTAAATGACCTAGTTAAGTGAGAAAAATATTATGTAATAATCTGATTAAAAAGGAAAAAAGAATCAATTTGAGATCATTCCTGGGAAAAGCACCCAAGTACCAACTCTAAAGATTTCCATTTTCCCAGACAGCCACAAAGAAAGCTCAAATTTTTCATAAAGGAATAAGCAATTTCTCTTAACTTATCAAATTCTTTATAACTCTACATGATATCAAAAATGAAAAATAATTACCAATTTTCTTATCACTAAGGTTCTGTGTTATTTTCAAGAGTTCTAGAAGGTATGCAGAAAACTGTAAGACACTGATGAAAGAAATCAAAGATGATACAAACAAATGGAGGGACATACAATGTTCTCAGATTAGAAGAATCAACATTGTGAAAATGACTATACTACCCAAAGCAATTTACAGATTCAATGCAATCCCTATTAACTTACCAATGGCATTTCTCACAGAACTAGAACAAGAAATTTTATGATTTGTATGGAAATGCAAAAGGCCCTGAATAGCCAAAGCAATCTTGAGAAGGAAAGATGGAGCTGGAGGAATCAGGCTCCCTGACTTCAAACTATACTGCAAGGCTACAGTGATCAAGATAGTATGGCACTGGCACAAAAACTGAAATATAGATCAATGGAACACAATAGAGAGCCCAGAGATAAACCCACGTACATATGGGCACCTTATCTTTGACAAAGGAGGCAAGAATATACAATGGAAAAAGACAGCCTCTTCAATAAATGGTGCTGAGAAAATTGGACAGCTACATGTAAAAGAATGAAATTAGAACACTTCCTAACACCATACACAAAAATAAACTCAAAATGGATTGAAAAGCTAAATGTAAGGCCAGACACTATAAAACTCCTAGAGGAAAACATAGGCAGAACACTCTATGACATAAATCAAAGCAAGATCCCTTTTTGACCCACCTCCTAGAATCATGGAAATAAAATCAAAAATAAACAAATGGGACCTAATGAAATGTAAAAGCTTTTGCACAGCAGAAGAAACCATAAACAAGACAAGACAACCCTCAGAATGGGAGAAAATATTTGTCAATGAAGCAACTGACAAAGAGGATTAATCTCCAAAATATATAAGCAGCTCATGCAGCTCAATATCAAAAAAGCAAATAACCCAATCCAAAATGGGCAGAATACCTAAATAGACATTTCTCCAAAGAAGACATGCAAATGGCTAACAAACACATGGAAAGATGCTCAACATCACTAATCATCAGAGAAATACAAGTCAAAGCCACAATGAGGTATCACCTCACACCAGTAAGAATGGCCATCATCAAAAAATCTAGAAACAATAAATGTTGGAGAGGGTGTGGAGAAAAGGGAACCCTCCTGCACTGTTGGTGGGAATGTAAGTTGGTACAGCCACTATGGAAAACAGTATGGAGCTTCCTCAAAAAAAACTAAAAATAGAAATGCCATATGACCCAGCAATCCCACTGCTGGGCATATACCCTGAGAAAACCATAATCCAAAAAGAAATATGCACCACAATGTTCACTGCAGCACTATTTACAATAGCCAGGATGTGAAAGCAACCTAAATGTCCATCAACAGATGAATGGATAAAGAAGATGTGGCACATATATACAATGGAATATTAGCCATAAAAAGGAATGTAATTGAGTTATTTGCAGTGAGATGGATGGACCTAGAGTCTATCATAAAGAGTGAAGTAAGCCAGAAAGAGAAAAGCAAATACTGTATGCTAACTCATATATATGGAATCTAAAAAAATGGTACTCATGAACCCAGTGGCAGGGCAAGAATAAAGATGCAGATGTAGAGAACAGACTTGAGCACATGGGGTGGGGGGTGAAGGGGAAGCTGGGATGAAGTGAGAGAGTAGCACTGACATATATACACTACCAAATGTAAAATAGATAGCTAGTGGGAAGCTGTTGCATAACACAGGGAGATCAACTCGATGATGGGTGATGACTTAGAGGGGTGGGAAGGAGTCGTGGAAGGGAGGGGATATGGGGATATATGTATAAATACAGCTGATTCACTTTGGTGTACAGCAGAAACTAGCACAACAGTATAAAGCAATTATATTCCAATGAAGAGCTTAAAAAACAAAAAATAAAGGGGCCCATGCCACATAATGAACAAAAGGCAAGGCTGGGATTCAAAAAAAAAAGAAAAAGAAAAAGAAAATAAAAGAAATGGGACTTCCCTGGTGATTTAGTGGTAAAGAATCCACCTTCCAATTTAGGGGACCAGGGTTGGATCCCTGGTCAGAGAACTAAGACCCCACATGCCACAGGGCAATTAAGCCCGCGGGCCACAATAACTGAGCTCATGCACCGCAACTAGAGAGGCTGTGTGCTGCAAACTACAGAGCCCACGGGCTCTGGAACCCCTGTGTCACAACTGAAAAGAAAAAAGAGTTCTAGAAGGAAGTCCTCTGAAAGGGCACAGTTAGCAATGCTAGTCCACAGCACTGCCATTTGTATAGCAGGGAAACAAACTTGGTTCTGGGCTACTTTTCAGGTCACTTAATAAACTAGGTTTGATAGGAGAGCTAGAGTCAAAAATTCTAAGACAGATTTCACTGTGTTTAAAAAGGATCATTTCAATGACTAAAAGAAAGAATCATCTTTCAGGAATTGGAAATGATCAGCCAATATTCTGGACAAAGTCTTCCATAAACACATTTTAATAAGAGATTTCTTATTAACATGGTATCCATCAAATTTCCTGGTGCTGCCTCTCCCAACCTCTCATCAAAATGTCACTGAAGATTTAGGAAGGAGTGCATATTCACAATACCTCCCAAAACTAAGCTTGCTGAAAACACAAACAACTGCCAGAATCTGGCAAGTACCCACTGTAATGACACAACAGAAACACCCCAATGCTTCTGCTCACAGCACACCCTCATTTCACTTCACTAATGGATTTTATTTTAAAAGGTGGGAAGTTGCTTTATAACTTTTCTACCACTTCCCTGACTCAAGTACATAGCTTTTTTTTTTTTAAAGGAGAAAGTATAATTTTAATTTCTCAGTTTAGTCCTTGGGATGGATTGTTTGCAATCCTCATTTAAGCACATACCTTTTCAATGAAAATAGACAGCAGCTGTCTCATTCTCCGCCTCAGACAGTGATCTGGGACGTAGGAAGGGCATTGCTTCCCACATACCTCTCCCCTGCTACTGCAACTGTGAGTGCCTCCCTCAGTGGTCACCTCTCTCCACTCAGAAAGAGGCTGCAAATCCCAGGAAACTATTTGGAAACTCAGGACAAGTATGTTGAACATCAAAATCTGAGCTGCAGTCAGTATTTCTCACAGCCACATCACAGCCTTCACTCACATTCACCTGACACACACTCATTGAGTTCCCTCTATGTGCCAAGCACTGTTCTATGAGCTTTGAACACACTTGTGGAAAAACAAAAGACAAAGGTCCCTGCCCTCCTAGAATGTACCTTCTAATGAGGCAAATAATAAATAGATACAGTAAGTGATATAATTTCATAGATAATTAAAAGCACTGTGTAAACCAAAAAATTAGAACATGGTCAACGGAGTTGGGAGTGGATGGGAAGGGCTACAGTTTTAAACAGAGTGGCCAATGTGAGCCTCAAGGAGGTGATGATTTGGTAAAGACTCAAAGGGGTTGAGGGAATTCACCGCCTGGATATCCAGGGGAAGAATTTCTAGACATAGGCTCGAAACAGCCATAGAAGAGGCCTTGAGGCAACAGCAGGTCTGGCACATCCAAATGACAGCAAGGAAGCCACATGGTTGGAGAGCAGCCAGGGAGGGGAAAAGTAGGAGCTGGGAAGGTCTGAGAAGTAATGGGCCAAGGCATGTGTAAGGACTTTGGCTTTTATCCTGAGTACAATGTCGAGTAATTGTGGAGTTTTGAGCAGAAAAGTGGGTTGATCTAGCTGACACTTTGAAAGGATCATTCTGGCTGCTCTTTTGGGTGTAGACCATGCAGGAGGCAGTGATGGAAATAGGGAGACCATTTAGGACACTACAGAAGTACTTACAGTGAGAGAAGGTGGTAGTAGCAGGAGAGAAGGTGAGACATGACCAGATGCTGGCTATGTTTGAAGGTAAAGCCAAGAGAATTGTTCTGGATTTGGCATGAGAGAATCGAAAATTAAGAATAGTTTCAACATAGCCTGGACAACTGGAAAGATGGAGAAGTCATTTACTGAGATGGGGAAGACTTGTCGAACAGGATTGGGAAGCAGATGAAAAAGCTCAGTTTGAGGCACATGAAGTTTGAGATGCCTATAAAGTCATTCAAGTAGAGCTACATATCAAGTAGGCAGTTGGATATGCTCATTTGAAGTTTGGGAGAAAGGTTAGGGCTACAGATATAAAGTTGGAGGCCATAAGTATACAGATGGTAGCCATCGTACCAGGTAAGTTCATGAAGGATAGAATAAAAAGAGATAAAGGAGGAGGACTGAGAATATACTCTGGGCCAGGGGGAAAAGAGGAACCAGCGAAGGAGAGTGAGAAGGCGCAACCACCAATGTAGAAAGACAACCAAGGGTCTGAGATGCCCTGGAGGCCAAGTGAGAATCATATGTGGCAAAAGAGGAAGGACTAACCATATTACATGAGGTCTGAGAACTGACCACTCTAATTCAGTGACCAATGGAGGCCACCAATAAGCCTGATAAGAGTAGTCACTATGGTGTGAGGGGATAAAAGTCTGAGTTCAGGAGAGACTAAGGAAAGACCAAGTTGAGACAGTGCATGGAAATAACTCTTTGCAAAAGTTTGTCCAGCAGGCAATGAAACTGTGGGCACCTGGTAGGAAAGCAAAGGCAAGAGAAAGTTGGAACTATAACAAGCAGAATCCAAGAAAGGGAATATCTGAGGTTAAGAGAGAAGGGAGAATTGCTGGGGTGGTTTCTCTCTTTTCTTTCTTGAGATATAATTGACATATAACTTTGTGTACATTTAAGGTATACATTGCATTGATTTAATACTTTTATATATTGCAGTATGATTACCACAGTAGCATTAGCAAACGCCTCTATCATGATACATAATTATCGTCTTTTTTGCAAGGACAATTAAGATGCAGTCTTTTAGCAACTTTGAAGTTTATAATACAGTATTGTTGACTCTAATCACTGTGCTGTGCATTAGATCTCCAGAACTTATCTATCCACAAGTTAAAAGTTTGTACCCACAAACGAAATCTGCCCACTCTCCCCACCCTCAGTGGGGTGGTTTCTTTTGACTAGGCAAGAGGAGATGGGATGGGGCCACCTGCAGAGAGAGTGCCTTTATACAGGAGCTTGAACAGTTAACTATGACTACTTGAAGGGATTGTTACCTATACAACAAGCAGGAAGACAGTGTAGCAATGGAGATGCTGCTTGGGAGATGGGTAGGGGAGTCTCTGGAAACTCTCTTCTGACAGCTTCAATTTCCTCACCAATGTAGGAATCAAGTTCATCAGCCTCAAGTAAAGTTGGAAGGAGGGATGTTTAAAGTTTGAGGAAAGACAAGGTCAGAAAAGAACACTTTTTAAAAAAAAAAGCACTGTCATTACTAAACAAGAAAAAAATTTTTAGTTAAATTATTCAACTCAAGCTTTAAAAAAAAAATCAAATAAACCTAAGGGAACCAAAAGAATCATTAAAAAGATAAAAGCAGAAATTAAGGGATTAGAATATAAACAGTAGAACAGCTGGTTCTTTGAAAAGATGAATAAAATATATAAAACTCTTGCAAAGCTCATCAAGGAAGAAAAAAAATATAATTAAACAACCTCGGAAATAAGAAAATGGATATAGCCAAAGAGACAAAGGAGATTTAATACAAATAGAAGGGAATATATACAATTTTATGCTGAAAACTTGAAACACTAGATGAAAAAGATGATTCCTAAGAAAATATAAATTATCAAAATTGACTTAAGAAACAGACTGAACAATTCACTAACTATACAGAAATAAACAATGTCGGCAATGATTTTACAGGGGAGCAATAGCAAACCTTTAAGAGACAGAATTGTTATACTATTTAAAATGCTACAAGGTACAGAAAAAAAAATCAAGTTTCATATTTCATTTTCTAAAACCCAGCATAACCTTGACATCAAAACTTTTAAATTGTATAAGAAACATAAATCCATCTAATTTATAAATATGACAAAAATTCTAAAATAATTATGTCACATACAGCTATAATGCAATGTTGTTAGATGCCAAAACTGCATTTGAAAAAAATCCAAAAACAATTCCTGATAAAAAATTTCAGTAAACTCACAATACCAATCACTAACCAACATTTGAGATCCTATTTCACAATGAGCTACCAAAGGCATTCCCATTAACCTCAGAAACACATGATAAGGGCTCAACAAACGTTAGCTGCTATAGTAGTAGTAGCAGAAGTAGTAGATTAAAACAAGACTGTTCCACTGCTATTTAGCATCTCTATACAAGGTAACTCTTCCCAGTCCTCAGTGGAGGTAATATTCCAATGATGATGGCCAAGGATTAAAAACATTTGAGCGTAAAATCATGTGACCTGCAAGGGCTTAATTTCCAAAATATACAAGCAGCTCATACAACTCAATAATAAAAATAAATAAACAACCCAAACGAAAAATGGGCAGAAGACCTAAATAGACATTGCTCCAAAGAACACATACAGATGGCCAACAGGGACAGGAAAAGATGCTCAATACTGCTAATTATTAGAGAAATGAAAATCAAAATTACAATGAGGTATCACCTCACACTGGTCAGAATGGTCATCATTAAAAAGCCAACAAATAACAAATGCTGGAGGAGGTATGGAGAAAAAGGAACCCTCCTACACTGTTGGTGAGAATGTAAATTTGTGTAGCCACGATGAAAAACAGTATGAAGGTTCCTTAAAAAACTAAAAATAGAGTTGCCATATGATCCTGCAGTCCCACTCCTGGGCATATATCCAGACAAAACTCTAATTCAAAAAGATACATGCATCCCAATATTCACAGCAGCACTATTTACAATAGGCAAGACACAGAAACAACCTAAATGTCCAATGACAGAGGAATGGATAAAGAAGACATGGTATTCAATATGTATATACAATGGAATACTACTTAACCATGAAAAAGAATGAAAAATGCCACTTGCAGCAACATGGATGGACCTAGAGATTATTATACTACATGAAGTAAGTCAGAAAGACAAATACTATATGATATCACTTATATGTGGAATCTAAAATATGACACACATCAACCTATCCACAAAACAGAAACAGACTCCTAGACATAGAGAAGAGACTTGCGGTTGCCAGTGGGGTTGGTGGGGGGGTCGATGCATTGCGAGTTTGGGATTAGCAGATGCAAATCAGTATATATAGGATGGATAAATAACAAGGTTCTACTGTATAGCAAAGGGAACTATATACAATATCTGTGATAAACCATAATGGAAAAGAATATAAAAAAGAATACATATACACATAACTGAATCTCTCTGTACAGTAGAAATTAACGCAACATTGTAAATCAACTATAGTTCAATAAAATAAATTTTTAAAAAACAGTTGAGCATAAATCAGGCAGGCCAATCACAAACACTTCTGAAATATAACACAAACACAAACACTTTAAGAAAAAAAAAGCCTGTTTTAATTGCATTTTGTCTTAACAATGTAGTAGATCTTGGTGTTTGCCCAAATTTCAGTGAATTAAGAAAAGAATCTGTGAAACACTGAACAGTGAAGCAAGAATATTTTATTTCATCTCACTTTGTAAATAATTCAGGATAATGTATAACCCACTAAACATCTGGTCATAATGTTTATTCAGCTGACAGTTTACAAATAGGATATTCTCAGCTTAAGGAGGAAAAGAAAACTTTAAAAACTCTTGTTTCTCTTTTCCAGCTTTAATTCACTGTGATTTCCCAGTGGGAAGAAGGCTCATTAGGAATCAAATTAGTTTATATTTCCTCCAAAAAGGATTAGTCACATACTCACTTGCAACTCTTGAGGTTTGAGAAAGTTTTTTAAATTGTCAAACAAAAGTAAGTAAGCAAGGTGGTGCCTTCTTGGTAACAGTGGACCTGACTACAAAGCTACCTCATGCCATCCACTGTAGCTGGATACTTAGCTTCCTAAAATAAAATAATTTCCAAACACATGCACTTGACTTCTGTTAACTCAGTTCAACCCTTCTGTACTTGAAAGATCTATTGCTTCTCCTCCAGAGGATTCAGGAAATTTGATGTTTCTTGGAAAATGCCAGGATATAACTGCATTTGGTGTTAAAGACCAAACGAAGAGGGACTGCAGAGCCAGACAGTTAAATGCGTGAATATACAAACGTATAACTAAGAATAATGCAAGGTCACTCTTGCAAAGTTCAAATCTTCTATTGAAGAACTCAACTAGAAGTCAAGTAAGAGGCAAAGAAGAGAAATTGAATAGTGTAGAGAGTAATGAAGAGGGAAGAAGATTTCAAATGCAGGATACACATGAGAAGGAAGATGAAAGGAGGAAAACAAAGCGTTGAAGTAACAGGGCACAATCCAGGTAAAGCAGGGGGAGATAGGGAATTAGTGAAAAGCTCAAACACTGTATTTCTTGAAGCAATTAAACCATATCACTTTCAAACACACACAACCCTATAATAGATATCTTCAAGGTTGACCAGCAAGCCTGCACCACCTGAGCAATGCAGCAGCCACATTTGTACCATGTGATTGACCTGTGGCCCTGAGGCAGGCACCTGCACACACTGAGACCATCAGGCTCACTCTGGCCAGCCTCTGCCTGGCACTTGAACCAGATCCTCATGGGGCCCTCAGGTTCTGCAGATACCAAAAGAACCTTCACTAAGAAAAGCCCCTATAAACTAACAAAAATACCAGCAGGAAGAAGAGGCCATATGTCTGATTTAATGAGCAAGAAGATATTATATTTTAATAATCTGTACTTAAAGGCAAGCTTTAAGGGTGCTTTTTTGAAAATACCTTCCAATATGGCCCCTTTCATTTTGCTTATGCTTTATTTTCTTAGCAAAGCTAACAAAATACTGGTTTCAAATTATATGTGTGTGAGCGTGTCACACCACATAAACCCCATGGATCCTGAAAAGAGTCTTTGAAAAAAGGACATTTTTTAAAGCACACAGGATGTAAGCTGCGGTGCAATGGCCAAGAGCAACAAAACACTGTCACAGTTGAAATGAAGTCCCTCACGTCCCAGTGAGAGCTCAGGGGTGGAGTAAGGCTGACATCTATGCAGAGGTGGTGGGAACCAGGCCCAGACTCAGCCCTCACATGGCCTCCTCCTTTTCTTCAGCCAGTTGATTGGGCTTTGCCTAACTGGAAATGACTAAGACAGCTAATACCTGAGGACTATCCCAATGACAACAGGTAGAGAGAACCTTCTAGAGAGATTTAATACATATGAATATAAAGGCAATTCGATGCAGCCTCCACAACATGAAACTGAGGCCAAGGGGGAAAAAAAGCACCTAAGACTGAAATGCTAGGAAGAATTTTCCGAACATGGAGATCTTTTAATGCCTAGCAACCTCCCCAGGGAAATTGTAGCGAAGTCACTCAGAGTGAAGCGAGAAATTCATTTCTGAAAGCCTCTTTTCCAACTTGGGAAATTTAACTCTATGCCTCTGTAATCCCCAGAGACGGCTTGGCTGTGGCTGCACTGGGTGTAACCATATGTCAAAACTAATACATTGGATATGGTACTTACTCACGATTTGCAAGGAAACAGTCAAAACTAAAAGTGCCAAAGGAATCTTTTCTTTACAGATAGGAGCATAAGCTATGACTTTGTATTATTAAAAATATTTTGTCTTTTGCCTAGATCATTATTTAAAGAGAAAATGTATAAAAGACCATAGAAGAATCATGGCCATCTCCCTGTCTTAACAGTAGCATTTTTACTAGAAGTAAATCCCTCCTTTCCATCCATCCTCACCTGACAAAACAGACCCGGTCCAATCCTGGGTCTTCATCCTCCAGGACTCAACTTAGGACGAAGACCTAGCTCTGCTAGAAAAGCCTCCTCTTAATGACCAAAGCACCATGGAAACCTTTGCTTTGCTCTGGCTTAGGGCTCCTCACCTTAGATTCGATGGCCAGTCTCCCTCTACAGACCTGAGCTCCTTGAGGGAGGCTCTGTCCTCTCCAGCTGTAAGCATGTGACTGTTGAGTGAAGGTTAAGTTACTGAGAATTGGGTCAAAACAGAAGAAAAGATATAACAGATAAAGGCAACATTAATTCTGGCCATGGGACTCCACTCCTGTGATTAAATGTGATCAAGGTGATGGACCAGAAAAACAGAGCAAGGAAGTCATGAACCCTATTTGCTCAGGTCAAATTCCTTGGAGAAGTGGTCTGCAAACGTTTTGGTCTTCCAAGCTCATTCAAAGAAATGTGAAAAACTATATAGGTCCTAACACAATTTAAAGTTGGCATCTAAGCTTGTTCAACCTAGTTTAAATAGTGGCACAGAATCTAATTTCTAGCATTTTGTAAATATTGACATTTTTAAGTGAAACTGCTTTTATTCAAGCTTTTCAATGTGTCCATTGTTATCTAAATACCACAGGGATTTGATATACCCAAGATCCGTTTTAAAAATACATGAACAACCTTTTCTTTTGCTTTCTTCTATTTTTTTTTCTTTTTTCTCTTTTTTTCTTCTTCTATTTTTATAGTTCCTTTTTGCACAAAGCAAGAAACCTGCACTTCCATTCCATTCCTCCCATATAATTTTGTCCTAATGTGATACTTCTATGCTTTAAGGTTTTTTTTATTGATCACACTATCATATTTCTCTGCAGCAAAAAGTTATCAAAATTAAAATTTTTTATTACCTGTGACCGAATGGTTCTAATTTTTAAAAACTTCATCTGGATTCAATTATTACTACAACTATTAAAAGAATGCAATTTAACAAATGTCTAATTGTAATATTTAAAAATTAAAGCAAGCATAAGTCACTTTTTATTGGAAATGCATTTCTTAATGAGATGAATGGTGATGGTTTGTTTTTTTTCAAAGTAGCTTATTTATTCATGAACAAGTATTCTTTATTGCCAGAATAAATGTGTTTCAACAGCAATTCTATTCCTTTTCTTTTTTTTTGTATTGGAAATACAAAGTAAAAAAATTGTTCGTGTAAATAATTTTAGAGAATGAAATTTTATTTTACCAATGGTACTTAATTCTTTGAGCTCCTTCTGAGATTTATGCCCCCAAATAATAGATAATTCAACATAATTTTATATGATAATCAGTATTCCTTGACAAACTGTTTTGGGTCATCTTCAATTTTGTTTCCAAAAAAAAAAAAAAATTAGAAGCCACTTGATTTGCAAAAAGATTAATTTGCAAGTCTTAAGATTCATTTCCCTTTCTCAACAACATCAATACTGACTGTCTCTTTGTCTGGCACCCCAGACAAAGCAGAGGAGGTTATTTCCTGTGACAGTACACCACGATGAGATTTGGGAGAGGTAAAGTCAGGCAATCCATTAGTACAGGTGTGTTCCTGGGCAGATTCACTTTAGGAAAGAGTACGCGGGGAAGGTAAAGGTCTGAAAAGTTTCTTCACAACTTTGCATGGGCCCGGTACTTCCTGCAGAGCCTTCACATACCCCCAGAGGTGAAACACTCAAGTTTGTTGACTTCAAAAAGCCAGAGTGCCAGAGGCCTGACCCTAGGTAGAGAAAACAGATCTAAATATACCAGCAGAAGGAGAGATTGCCGAACAGAGAAGCTAACTCTTTACTGGAGCAGAAGAAAAAACAAGCCCAGCAGAGACACAGGTAGGAACCACCCCCCTTGCCCCCGCCCCACCACAAAGTAGAGCAAGCAAACGCCAGTGCTTCTCCACCGGCCACACCTGAGCAGGGGCTCCCACTCAAGGTGTGGCAAAAGCAAGAATATGCCACCTGAAAAGTTAAATTTAAAGAAGGGCAGGGGGGAAAGAGCAGCAAAGACAAACACAAGGCCCAATGGCAAAAAGCTTAGGGCATTATATTTAGATACTGGACTTAAGAAAACGCAGAGGGAAAGGGGGAAATCACTTTCAGCGGAGAGATAGGATTTGCCAGCAAAAAGCAACACCCTCTGTGCCAAGGACAAGCAAGGACCAAGACAAGATGCAGAGGAGAAGAGACATGAGACAGTGACTCTATTAGCTGTGCCGCAGGATGAACCCAGGCCTGGGCTGGGCTCTAGCACACCAAGAGGGAGGTCCTCAGTGTTCTCTTCCTACGTGAGAGATCTGTTCTTCTCAGTTCCGAGATTTTTTTATTTTTGAAGTATAGCTGATTTCCTATATCGTGTTAGTTTCCGGTGTACAGCATAGTGATTCAGTATTTTTGCAGATTACATCCCATTAGAGGTTACTACAAGATACTGGGTATAATTCCCTGTGCTATACAGTATATCCTTGTTGCTTATTTATTTTATATATAGTAGTGTGTATCTGTTAATCCCATACCCCTAATTTGTCCCTCCCCACTCCTTTCCCCTTTTTGATAACCACCAGTTTGTTTTATCTGTGAGTCTGTTTCTATTCCGTAAATAAGTTCATTTGTATTATTCTTTAGATTCCACATGTAAGTGATATCATACAGTAATTTGTCTTTCTCTGACTTACTTCACTAAGCATTAATATCCTCTAGGTCCATCCACGCTGCTAAAAATGTCAGAATTTCATTCTTTTTTATGGCTGAGTAATATTCCATTACACACACACACACACACACACACACACACACACACACACACCCCAAAGCTTCTTTATCCATTCATCTGTTGATGGGTACTTGGGTTGCTTCCATGTCTTGGCTATTGTAAATAGTGCTGTTGTGAACACTGACTGGGGTGCATGCACCTTTTAGAATTAGTTTTCTCCAGATATACGCCCAGGAGAGGGATTGCCGGATCATATGGTAACTATTTTTAGTTTTTTAAGGAACCTCCATACTGTTTTCTACAGTGGCTTCACCAATGTGCATTCCCACCAACAGTGTATGAGGGTTCCCTCCTCTCTACATCCTTTCTAGCAGTTATTATTTGTAGACTTTTTGATGATGGCCATACCGAGTGGTGTGAAGTGATAAGTTCCTGGATTTTTAAAGTCAGAGAATTCCATTCTTGTGTTCTATAAGGAGAAAAACATTAAAACCTGGCCAACAGTCCCAATCACTTGGTCCACGTGGTGCACAGGCAGGAACTGGCTGGTCATGGAGTCTCCTAGGCCACCAGGGACAAACCAGCCTGCAACCAGCTCTGGACCCGATTTTTGAATCCACTGTGGATGCAAGCCTCCCCCTTGTATATGATCTGAGTAGTTGAGGAAGACTAGAGACCACAGTGAAGGGGAACTTCAATTGGTTAGTTGCATAGTCAGAGAGAGATCATCTAATAGAAGGATTCAGAACATGGACTCTGGGGCTGCCTGAGTGTGAATTCTGGTTCCTCTACTTACCAGCTTGCTGAGTAATCTTAAGGCTCTGTGCCTCAATTTTCCTATCTGTAAAGCAGGGGTATCAAGAGTACCTTCCTTATAGGATTATCATGAGGATCAATGAATATATATATGTATTATAATATATATAGCATTTGTAAGAGTAACAGGCACATGGAAATAAGTTTTAGCTATCATGATTACCATCATCTCCAGGAGAGAACTAGGCCACATCAAAAAGTGACTTAAATCATTAAACTGTAACCCTAAACTTATACAGTGCTGTATGTCAACAATATCTCAATAAAACTGGGGAAAAAATTAAAAGATCTGCAAAAAAAGAAAAAACAACAAGAGGCCACGTGGTCCAGGCCCCACTTCTAAGTATTCAAATTTAAAACTGAGATGACCAACCTCATATTAGAATCTCAGTTCTAATTTTCCATGGGCTTCACCAGCCTCTGTGGGGAGAAGTAAACACTCACAACTAATCCACTAATAAAAACATCACAACATTCCCTCAAAAGGGCCATTTCTCCCATAACTATGAAAAAGTTGCAAGAAGAAATACAAAACTAAAACATAAAAAATTCTGTTGAAGATCTTGATCCAAGTGAATAAGAAATGCAAAAGAAATTCAAGAGGATAAGAAATTAACCCCAAACTTAATAGCCTAAAATATTATTTGATCAATGTATTCTGTATCATGTCTAACTTGGTACTCAGTATTTCCCAAGGCAGGAAGATCAAGTAATTATGGAGAGAATGCTCAACATACACTGGTTATTTTAAATTCGGAACTAAATTTTACCCACTATGAGTGGCTCGCCTACTCGTATTCCATGGCCCTATCAGTCCCTGCCCCTCCTTCTCCACCAGACCAACACCAGCAAGAGATTAATATGTAATCAGGAAAGGAAAAGGCCTGTTTGAAGCAAGAGAGCTGGGTAGCTTCTAGGTAGGCTGTGTGCCAAGAGCAGGAAGGAGTCTTATCTTTTGTGATGATATGAGGAGGGTCATCAGGCTATGCAAACAGACCACGAGAAAGAGCAAACAGGAAACAAGGAGCTCCCTCTATTGCAGACTGGTTTAGAGAAGTAAAAAAGGTAGAAGAGGGACAATGTGTGGAAAGATCCAGATGGAGAAAAAGTATACCAGGGGCAAACACTTTTGGATGAATCCCACCAACTCTGGGATTTCCAATTTCTGTTTCCAGCCAGAAATTGTTTTTTATACTGGGCTCCTTGGTTCAAAATTTAGCATCACAGTAATGCAAAACAATTTTCCTAAAAGTACAAGCCTCACTAAAGAAAAACTAAATAGAAGCAAAGTCAACCCATTTTCTGATGGGTTTTACTCCTCTATAGATACATTTTGGAGAAAATACCCAAAGACAGCTAGCCTATGTTTCTAAAAGATGACTGTAGTAACTTCTCATTACTTTTTCAGCAAAAATCATCCTGACAATATTATGAAGATGTTATTTCTTCCCAATTCAATCTATAGATTCAATTCGATCCCAGTCAAAATCCCAACAAGTTATTTTGCACAACTGAGAGATTGATTCTAAAGTTTATATGGAGAAGCAAAAGATCCTGAACAGCCAACACAATTGAAAGAGACAAAGTCAAATGATTGACATTAACCCAACTTCAAGACTTACTACAAATCAGTGTGATATTGACAATAAATTAGACAAACAGATCAATGGAACAGAACAGAGAACCCAGAAACAGACCCACATAAAGTCAATTTATCTTCAACAACAGCATAGAAGGCAACATCATGGAAAAAAAATTGGCTTTTTAACAAACGGCAGTGGAACAACTGGACATCAACACACAAGAAAATGAATCTGACACAGATCTTATACCCTTTACAAAAATTAACTCTCATTGGCCCATAGACCTAAACATAAAACACAAAAATTTAACACTTCAACACAGGAGAAAACCTAGATGAGCCTGAGTATGGTGATCACTTTTTAAAAACAGCGCAGAAAGTACAGTCCATAAAATAAATAATTGATAAGCTGGATGTCATTAAAATTAAAAAATTGTCGGCAAAAGACAATCCCAAGAAAATAAGACAAGCCACAGACTGGGTGTAAATATTTGCAAAAGGTAACAAATATTGTTCTGATGAAGAAATGTTAACCTAAACATACAAAGAATTCTTAAGACTCAACAATAACAAAACAACCCAACTTTAAAAAAATTGGGGCCAAAGATGTGAACCAGGCAAGACATACAAGTGGTAAACAAGCACATGTAAGATTCTCCACCTCAAATGTCATCAGGGAAACGCAAATTAAAACAAGAATAAGATGCCACTACACACCTATTAGCATGGCCAAAATCCAAAACACTGACAACATCTGGTGCTGTCAAGGATATGGATCAACAGGAACGCTCATTCACTATGCGTAGGAATGCAAAATGGTACAGCCGCTGTAGAAGACAGTTTGGAAGTTTCTTACAAAACTAAGCATGCTCTTACCATACGATCCAGCAATCATGCTACTTGGTATTATAAATATAACAAAGGAGTTGAAAGCTCAAATCCCCACAAAGACCCATACACAGGTGTTTATTGCAGGCTTATTCATAACTACCAAACTTGGAAGCACTAAGCTGTCCTTCAGCAGGTGAATGGATAAATAAACTTGGGTACATCCAGATAATTAAATATTTTTCAGAGCTCAAGAGAATTGCGCTATTAAGTCATGAAAATGCATGGAGGAACCTGAACTGCCTATTAGCAAGTAAAAGAAGGCAATCTGAAAATATTATGTACTGCATGATTCCAACTATCTGATATTCGAGAAAAGGTAAAACTATGGCAACAGTAAAAAGATCCGTGGTTGCCACAGGTTGGAGGGGGGCAGGAATGAATAGGCAGAACATAGAGGATTTTTAGGGCAATGAAAATGCTCTGCATTATACTATAATAAGGAATATATGTATTACAGGCATACCTTGGAGATATTGTGGGTTTGGTTTCAGACCACTGCAATTAAACAAATAGTGCAACAAAACAAGTCACATGACTCGTTTGGGTTTTCCAGTACATATAAAAGTTATATCTACTCTATAGTCTATCAAATGTGCAATAGAATAATGTCTAAAAAAATAATGTACATACCTTAATTTAAAAAATATTTTATTGCTAAAACAGGCTTACCATCGTCTGAGCCTTTAGTGAGTTGTAATCTTTTTTTGTGGGTGGAGGGTCTTGCTTCAGCGTTGATGGCTGCTGACTGCTCAGGGTGGTAGGTGCTGAAGGCTGGGATTGCTGTGGCAATTTCTTAAAATAAGACAACAATGAAGCCTGCTGCATCAATGGACTCTTCCTTTTAAGAAGGATTTCTCTGCAGTATGCAATGCTGTTTGTTAGCATTTTACCCACCTTAGAGGTTCTTTCAAAATTTGAGTCAATGTTCTCAAGCCCTTCCACTGCTTTATCAACTAAGTTTACCTAATATTCTAAAGAAATTGCTACTTTAGCAATAAAGTATGCTTTAATACTACAAAACTTCAATTTGTAAAAAATGTAGTATCTGTGAAGCACAATAAAAAAAGGTATGTCTGTATTCATTGTCTAAACCCACAGAATACACAGCGCTAAGAGTGAACCCTAAGGTAAACTATGGATTTAGAGTAATTATGAAGTGTCAGTGCAGGTTCATCAGTTCTGATGAAGGCACCACTCTGGTGGGGATGTTGACAGAGGGGAGGCTGTGCAAGTGTGGGGGCAGGGGGCATATGGGAAACCTCTGTATACTCTCAATTTTTCTGCGAACCTAAAACTATCCTTAAAAACAAACAAAACCAAACAAAAAAACAAACAAAAAAATCTTTAAAAAGAAACCATCCTGAGTTTGGTTTATTCCCGAATTTTCAAAGGGTATTCCTTTGAACTCTTTTTCTTTGAGATCTCAATAGAGGGAAACTGAGTCAAAGTTAAATCCATTTGGAAGACTTAATTCAAAGGTAAAACTAAAGAGGCTTAAAACATTTCACATGTTCATCCGCAAAGTAAATCTCCAGCAGGATCCACTATTTCACCAATTCATTTGATAAAAGAAACCTTTTCTCCTACAGGGGTATCTCTCAGGACTCTGTTCACATAACACACTTTGGAAAATCCTGGATTATCAATAAAGGGTCTAAAATGGGGGTCTATCAATGAGTTAAATTCTGAAGCAAAGCTGCCAGGTTCAAACTATGCTCTATTCTTCACAAAAGATATGTGGCACTCTTACACTTCTAGGAGGGGTCTAAGTTGGTGCCGTCACTTTGGAAAACTGTTTGGCATTAACTCTAAGGGTTGAACTTACAATTACCAAATGACTGACTGCTGGATATATACACAAGGGAAACATATTTGTGGGGTGGGGTGCGGGGTGTGTGTGTGTGTGTGTGTGTGAGCATATGTGCATGTGTACAGGGAGATTTGATGACAGAGTGATAATGTGAAGAGGAAGTAGATATTGGAGGGATGTACTTTGAAGGTAGAAGAAGAAGCCATAAGCCAAGGAATACAGATGGCCACTGGAGCTGGAAAAGACAGGGAAACAGATTCCACCCCCCCAGAATCCACAAAAGGAAGGAGCCCTGCCAACACCTGGACATGAGCCTAGGGAAAATAATTTCACACTTTCACCAGCAAATCACCACAAAGCTAGTGCCTTAAAACAACACACCTAAAAAGAATTAAGGTGTGTTGTTTAAAGGCACTAGCTTTGTGATCATTTGTCACAAGACCAAAAGGAAACTAATGCAATGGGATACTATACAGAAAAGAGAAAGAATAAACTATGTTACACAGAACAAGAAACACCATTCTCACAGACACAGCATTTGGTAAGTGAAGCAAGACACAACGGCACATCATGAGAGCACTTACATAAAGCTCAAAACCAGCCCTAACTACACACATGAGCCTACCAACAAAACAGAAACAGATGCATAGACATAGAGAACAGACTTGTGGTTGCCAAGGGGAGGAAGGGGGAGGGAGGGATGGACTGGAAGTTCAGTTCGTAGGTACGAACTATTATATTTAGAATGGACAGACAACAAGGTCCTACTGTATAGAGCAGGGAACTACATTCAGTATCCTCTGATAAACCATAACGGAAAATAATATAAAAAAAGAATGTCTATATGTGTATAACTGAGTCAATCTGCTGTATAGCAGAGATTAGTACAACATTGTAAATCAACTATACTTCAATAAAATAAAAACAAAAACAAAACAAAAAACCAGCCCTAACTAATGCACAGGGTTAGAGGTCAGGACAGCAGTGATTGATGGGAGGTGGCACTGACCTGAAGAGAGCTAAGGGGGCATCTAAAGTAACAGGCTCTTAATGTGGGTGCTGGTCACACAGGCATATGTAGTCCAAGAAAATTCAAAGTGTACACATACAATATGCACACTCTTGTCTCCAAATATTACACACCAACAAAAGGGATTTTTCCTTTAAAAAAAAAAAAAAAAAAAAAAAAAAACTAAGTTTTTAAAAAAATCATTAGATCCAAATGACTCACAAAAAAAGTGCCTCTTGGGGAAGCACTGGCTGGGAGCAACCCCAGAACTTGGCTGTTCTCACACAGTGAGGGAAAGGAACCAAGATAAGGAGGCCCCGACTAGACCCAAACAGTCGATACGGAAACAGGAAGAATGAGGTCTCTGGCAAACAAAAATAAACCAGTGTTTCTAGCAGAAGGAAGATGATATGTTTCTGCAAATAGAAAAACTCCATTCCTAGAATTCTCTTTTTCCCCAAAACTCAAACTATTACTTCATATTAACCAAAGTAGAGTAAGAATTTAGTAGAGAAGTTCCAGTGGATCCACTGGGCTCAGTAAGATGCCCAAGGGACCACAGATTCAAGTCTAGGGAAGAAAAATGAAGAGGAACAAAAATGATCAGTGAGAAAAGCCCTGCCCACCTAACAAGGTCAAGATGCTGCTACACGGTCCTTCCTTTTTGTTCTTATCAAGTGAAATAAGAATAGAAGTATTAATACGTTGACCTTGACATGGTATATCAGAGGTCCCCAAACCCTGGGATCTAATGCCTGATGATCTGAGGTGGAGCTGATGTAATAATAATAGAAATAAAGTGCACAATAAATGTAATGTGCTTGAATCATCCCCAAAATCACTCCCCCACCCCGCCCCAGTCCTTGGAAAAACTGTCTTCCACGGAAAAGGTCCCTGGTGCCAAAAAGGTTGGTGACCACTGGAAACATAACAACACCCCATACCACAGTAGAGTTTAAAACAAACATACAGTATTTCCCTGTCTGAAAAAAAATCACCGCCATTGCTTCCTCTGGCAAATCAGATCAGAATGAATCCGAATGGAAAGCCACGTCATTTCTATAATTAAAATTAATAAATCCAGAGAGAGGTAGAAGAAACTAAACTAGAAGCACTATCAGCAGGGCCAAAGCAGAGATGAATCAGACCGACTCCACGAGGCCTGATCGCAGAAAAGGAAGGAGAGAGGCAGCAGAAACCAGCACTTTTTCCTTCCGCTACAGTTTTGGAGCCAAGGGTATCAAGTTATATGGTGGGCAACTAGAAAAAACCAGCTCGAAAAAGGTAAGTCAGTCACACGGTTGAAACAGTTCACAGTCCACGTGCCTGGATGGCACCAATTCTGGTGGAACACTTCATTTTCGAAAGCTTCAAATCACTTTACTGCAACACCTACAGGAGGGGAAGGAGGCTCAGAGAGGTTAGGAATCACAAAGCTAGTAAGTCACCAAGTGGGGATTTTCAAACACTCTTGTGACTCTTCCTTTCCACATTCAGCTTCTGGCAAAGCAGGGCCAGCATTAACATGTTGATATGAGACTGATTTTAATATCATACTCAAACATCAAATTCAGATGTAAAATGAACATTGCACACCTGGGTCTCACTGAATCCACCTGAATTTCAGTGAGTTTTCATTGAATGCATATAATTGAATATAAGTTTAATAATTAAACCTAAAAGAGAAATAGATAAATAGCCAAAATGTCATTTTGGCTTTAGAAATGCATTTTGAAGCTTCAATATCCCTACAGGTAACATAGTCAAGCACAAAACATACATCCTCTGAAGCCTATAAGGTAGCACAGTGAAAGATTTTTAAGCTTCAGAAAACTGAGATTTTGTTTTTTTTAATCTGAAACAAATCAAGACGTCAAAAACAGCTAAATCTGGGTAGTATCTGTGACACTCTTGGTGCTTTTCTGGAAGTGTGGAATGTTTCATAATTTAACAAAAAAAGGAAAAAAAAGAATTTTACATAAAATTTCTATAAAACAGCCACCTGCAAAAAATGTTTTGGGTGCCTTTGGAGAAAAGTAACAGATATAAAAGAAGTCCCCTTTCAACCCTGTTTGAAAGTCAATCAAAGTCCTAATAAAGAAAATGATATGCTTTCCATCTACACAGCCCATAATTATCTCTCAATGTACATTCTTATTGGTATCTACTCATTTCCTCATTATTTTTAAATGTGAACATTTTTTTATGCTGTGTTCCCCCCCCTTCCCCGATCATTTTTATATTTTGAAACACTACCACCGCCCCAGGAAATAAATTCACTTGTGGTCAAAGGAAACTGAAACTGAAACTCAACTTTTGGGGATGCTATTGTTGTTTTAAATGATTAATTGCTAATAAATGGGGTTGCAACAGACAACCCATCTAAAACCTTAATCACAGCCAAATGTGCAGCTCACTATCACCAGGGGAAAATGAATATTTTCCACTCATCAACAGAAGGCCAAGTTTACACAAAGCAGAAAGCCAAGGGCAAACAGGATCCCGATAAGAAATTCGGAACACTCTACAATGGTTATTACTGGCCAACCACTACTTTTTTTCTTTTTATAGAAAAGGAGCTAAAGCTCAGAGTTCAAGTGGCTTGCTAGAGTCAGTTAGTTACATGGGTTCCAATGCCAGATTCTTTGTGTAATTATGCAATTCTGCCTTTACCAACAAAATTCAACATGACTGAGGGCTTACTGAGATTCTGAGATGCCCATTCACACTCTCATTTCATCTTTAAGCCATCTGGTGATAGAGATATTAACCCCCACACCACTTCACCAATCAGGAAAGTGAAGGTCAAACAGAGCTAAGTTTGACCCAAGCTGGTCAACTTTGGTGGTCAAGCCAAGACACCAATCTTGTCTTCCATCTTCCACACTCTTTCTACAAATAATAGAAGCAAGCATCCTGCAGAGACCACACAGTGTCACAAAACTAGGACAGGCTTTTCAGAACTGGGTTTGAATCCCACTTAGCAGTTGTATGACCAGAAAAGTCATTCAATTTCTTTGCATTTCAGTCTTCTTGTTTGTGACATGGGTCTACCAGCACCATCCTCTTCCCTGGGAGAACTAGAATCAATGTGTAAAGGATCTGGTACATATGGGCACGCAAATGGTAGCCGTTACTATTGTCAATAACACAGGTTCTGTCCTGATAGTAACTCTTCCATAAAGCACACTACAAAAAGGAATCAACCTTAAGAAATCAACACAAAAGGGTTCCACTGATTAAGAGTTTGAAAGGCACTGTTCTTTACCACAGCATATGCCCTTGGTCTCTATCACAGCAGGATCTAACAGTTTTTCCACTGTTAGGGACTGAATTATGTCCCCCACAAATTCGTATGTTGAAGTCCTAAGCACCTCAGGATGTGACCGTATTTGGAGACAGGGTCTTTAAAGAGGTATCAATAATTAAAGGTTAAATCCAATATGACTGGTGTCCTTAAAAGGAGATTTAACACACGGGCACAGAGGAAAGACCATGTGAAGACAAAGGAAGAAGATGGCCATTGACAAGCCAAGGCAAGAGGTCACAGAGACCAAACCTGCTGAAACCTTGATCTTGGACTTACAGCCTCCGGAAGTGAGATAAAATAAATGTCTGCTGTTTAAGCCACCCACTCCCTGACACTTTGTTAAGGCAGCTCTAGCAAACCAATACACCCACCCAGTGTCATCCTTTCCCCACTTGTAACTCAGCTCAGGATGAGGAATACCCAGCTGTGGTTCCACCATCACCACATAAGGTGGTGATGAAAATTGGCTGGGCTCACAAATGAGTGGCAAGATGGAACCTGTTATGTACTAGCCATTCCCACATTTACAGCCCATGAAAGCGCCAACCTTTCCTAGCACTTTCAACATTAGTGGCTACTTCACAGGACTCCATGAGGAGGGACTGGATTTCAGGAAGAGGAGAGCCCTGGTCTCTTACTGGTAGCTTCTTAAGAGAAACGGGGTCCCTTTAGGTCTCCCTGGAGGGAAACAAGTTAAGGCACAAAAACCAGAGCCTCACTGAACAACCAGGAGCACCAGAACGCTTTCAGAGCTTCAGTGGGTGTGATTCCAAGGAAAATTCACAATGGCTTTGAAAGGCCAGCACTGCATTTGTTGTTTCTTGACTTTTATCAGATTATGATGAAATTGCATTGTTATTATTATGATTACTAGACATGCAAATGAGGCCTTAGAGCAAAGTTTCTTGTGGCCAAAACATTTATTAGACAAGGAGTAATTCAGCTGTGGCTCTTCATAAATCTAAGTCAGACTCTGCTAGATCATCCCCAGAGAACTAAATCCCCTTTTCACATAATGGCAATTATTCAAAATGCCCGGTCTGAAGAATGAAATGGGCTGTCCGAAGATGAAGGATGTTTATGAATCATTAGTTTGAGGGTTTTATCTGATCATTTTAAAGAACAAAAAAAATTTACTATTTCTTTCTTCCATTGTTACTCAGCACACACATTTCCCTAGAAAATTCTACATTTTTGCAGAGTACCATTCAGTGAAAGAAATTATGAACAACATTCATTACAAGTTGTAAACATTCCTTAAAAGAACATATAGGAAAACAGTTGATTGAACCTGGTGTACCCCCAAAAAAATAAAATAAAATAATAAAAAAAAAAAAAAAAAAAAAGAACATATAGGATAACATGTCTTATTAAGCTCAAATGCTGCCTCCTTTTACAATGAATTTAAGTTAAATTTCGAGTTATAAATTGCCCTGCCATTTCACACGGAGTTATGAATAAGTGGTAGGTGTGGGGCTTGGCTCTGCCCTCCAACTCACCTTGTGATAGAGTCCTCTCTGCCCCGGGCACGGATTACAGACATCATCACAGACAGAGATTAGATCGTGAAAGTCCCTGTGTTCCCCTCACATCCTTTGTGCTGGTGAAGATGCAAAGACTCTGGGGACAGTAGAGCAGTATTTCTCAGAGTCCCTGGATCCACTCTACCAGCATCACAGCAGGAGGCTTGTTGAAAATGCAGATTCTGGGTTTCACCTAGATTTATTCATTTTAGGGCTGCACCCAGGAATCTTCATATTAATCAAGCTCCCCAAATGATTCTTACGGAGTACCGTTTAAGACCCAAAGCAACATAGAGTATTTGCTAAGGCCATGGGGCTGTGGAATCGGACATAGCCATTTATAGCATGTGTGTCCATGAGTAAGTTACTTCACCTTACTCAGCCTTGATCCCCTCTTCCTGTATTCTAGAGACAACAGTACCTACCTTGGAGAGGCGTCAGAGGATGACACCAAATAATCTACAGAGAGCTCTCCACACATTGCCCAACCCACTGCAAATATTGAAAAATATTAGCAATTACTATTACAATATGCAAAAGGACTTTTAATTTATTAATTTTGACCGAGTGACCAATTAACCTTTCATTACAGCAAAGTGAATATTCTAAGGGAACCATGGAAACACGTGTTCTGATTAAAACTCCGAAAGCTTCAAGCACTCAGAGTTTCAATAATATTTAATGGTAAATGCCAAGCATATGGTTGTAAGAACACATTCTGAAAATGCAGTTTTGTAGTCACTAGGTTTTCATTTCACAGCATCTCAAATGGAGGTGTCACAGCAGACTCAGGGGAACCTGAAACTTTCTGTGAAACATTATTTGACTTTGCTCTCCAATATCACACCACAACATTGGACGCTATAATTATGGATTTGGCTCAGTTTTTTTTTTATAATTTATATCTTTTGTTTTTATCTTTTAAAAAAACCCCTAAATACTAGTAAAGCAGAGATTAGAAACCCACCCGGGACTTCTGTAGAACTGAAGCAGCACGTGTATTTAATTACGGAGAGGCTTCTGGCGTTATCATTCTAAACATGCTCATGCTATCCCCATTAAGAACAGAAAAAAGGAAGCTACAGGGAAATGCAGATAGCACACAGTAAGTTTAATCTTTAGATGATCTCGAATTTGTGCAAGTGGAATTCCAAATTACTGCACGTAAATAAAGAGCAGGAAATCTGCCCCTCCAGTGTCCGCTCTCCAGAGTCTGCTTTGGGAGCTTTCCTGGAATGGGTCCCTATCCAAAAACCAGGTCCCCAGAGGAACTATGATGATGGTGGCAGGCAGTTTCTACGCCTTGTTGGGCACCAAACAGTCATGGCTTGATCCTACACCAGAAAGCTCCAGAACCCTCGTGCTAGGCTGAGTGACCCTTCCTCCAGGGCACCCAGGACCCTGAAATACATGAAATTCCCATTTCCCTGGAATACAGGAGATTCTTACATATGGGAAGAGAAGACAAGACATGAAAGAAGAAAATGGAGAAGTAGATACACACAATCTAGGCCTGTAGCTCAAAACTGGGGCATAATTCTATCGATGGGAGCAATAGTTGTTAATGGCTACCCATGGTGAAAAGTTCTTCCTTTACCACTAAGGGCTTTACATACACTACTTAATAGTCTTTATGACACATCATTTCTATAGTGTGAACCACTGAGGTGGTTGTTAAGAGCCCCGTTTCACAGAAAAGGAAATAGAGGCTATATACTTGGCACTTAGTAAGCACGCAATACACTATCAAATGAGTTGGTCCAACAAAGTAGACTTTTAAAAGGATGACTTTGGCACTCTATACAGACACGGCATAATAAAATGAGATATAGGTGGTTACAGGGGGAAAAATCAGGTATTCAAGAAGTCTGTGTCTTACTCATAAATTCTGGAACTAGCCTAGGAACAAAAGTATAATGTTGACAAAAATTTGTCCCTTTGAGCCTTCTGGCCTCTCCCACTGTAATTAATCACTAAAAACACACCAACTAATCTCATCTGCCTGCAGCATTCCTGCACTTTATATAAAATAAGGACAAGCTGATGGTGTTTGCATGTGTTCATGCTTCAGGTTCCTATAAAAGTTTGTGACTCAAAATGTTATGATCTTTGTGTTTCAAGACAGCTCGCATTTTCTGAGTGCCTAAGGAGTTCAAACTAGAGCAGAGATGAACACAATTTCTCCCTGATTTGATCTTTTATATACAAAATGAACAGCTATTTCTGAACTTTGGATATTCCTAAGAGTAGCAAAACCACTCCCTTGGATGCATGAAACAGGGGTTGATCGCAAATGGGCACGAAGGATCTTTGAGAAATGATCTAAAATTAGATTATGGTGATGGCGGCACAACTCTGTATATTTATTAAAAATCACTGAACTGTACACTAAAAATGGGTGAGTTTTATGGTATATCAATTATACTCCAAAACAGCTGGTAAAACAACTCTCCATTGCTGCATGCCTGTAGAATTCACCCTAAGAAAACAGAATTACTGGCTTGAAAAAAAATTCTGATTCCCTACTCCACTTCCCCACTGCCATCAGGGATCCAACTATAAAACTTACATATTACTCAAAACGTAAAGGGATTTTTTATGAGAATGATTATACTTCTTTCAGAGACTATGTAATACCTTCAAGATGAGAATTACTATACTTCATTCAGGTACTATGTAATACCTTCAAGATTATCCTGACTTTTTTTTTAATAACTTTTTTAAAGGTATCATTTTTAAGGTTGCTTATGCCGTAAATGCTGTGCAAAATGAGTTCAAAATTAAGAACATTTGTCATGTCAGTGCCATCGTCTTTCTGAAGATGTTTGCTAGAAACCGAGCCTTCCTCAAGGCACCAAAGGAATTCTTGATGGCTAGAAACTTACCCACCCTTCCTTCACCCCGCATGACCACCTATGAGAAGACACTCATGAAGGGGGGGGAGAAATGAGGTGATGAGTACTACGCCAGCCACTCTGGGGAAGCCACAAGGTTGTGCATCTAATCCATAATGATTTCTGGCAGATCTACCCTCTACATGTGTCCAGATTCTGGTCACATGTCACTACCTCCTGGTTGAAGCCATTGTTCCCTCCCTTCCCAAGCATCACAATAGCCTCTTCACCAATCTCCCTGCTTCCATTCATTTTCCCTGTTGTCTACCCTCAACACACCAGCCAGTGAGATCCTCCAAAACTTTAAGTCATGCCATGTCACTCCTCTGATCAAAACCCTCCAGTTGCTTCCCATCTATTCAGCATAAAAGCCCATATCCTGACAACAGCCTCAAAGCTATACCTCATTCAATCCCCAGATACCTCTTTCGTTGCCTTTTCTAACGTTCTGTCCCTCACTGCATTTGATCCACACCAACCTCTCTCTTCACACAAGTGTAGTCCCACCTCAGGGCCTCTGCACTCGCTATTCCTCTGCCTGGAGGACTCTTGCCACAGATATCCTAAAAGCTGGCCTGTTCGCATCATTCTGCCTTCCCACAAATGTCACTCAATCTGAAAGGCCTTCCCTGACCAACGGATCTGAAATACACACCCCCCCCCCACACACACACACACACACCATCCTACCTGCTTTATCTTAGCACTTAACACCACCTGACCATATGTAATTACTTGTGTGCTGCCCATCTCTACATTCCCTATACATGAAGGTCAGTCCATGAGGGGAAAGACTACCTGCAGAGCCTGGAATAGAGCCTGACCCACACAAGTGTCTTCATAAGCTCTTGGGTGTAGTGAGCGAATTTTTCTAAACACTGAACTCTATGTCAGAAAGGTGAGGGTCCACTTGGGACTAAGATGGTCTGCTTTGCACAAGGGTAGTTACATATTCCCAGCAGCCAGACGCACCCATCTGCTTATGGAAGGAGAGAGGAAAGGGCCAAGGAGAAAATCAACATTAGGGACTTTTTCAATCATGAAATTTCTAAGTCTGCCCCTGGAAGCTGTACTCATTCCAGATCCACAATTACCTAGGCAAAAAACTGCGATTCTACAAAAAGCTACCAGTAAGAAATATTTTTCAGTGATAGAAAAAAATAGATAAAATAAAAAAAATATAAAATTGAATGAAAATAAAAATTAAAATGATATGTCTTGTATATTCTGAACTGCATGTGAATTTAATTTTTAAAATGTTTTTAACTTGAAAAGTTCATGTTTTGGGTACAGCAGAGTCCTCTGAGAGGTGAAAACTAGTATTCATAGGGCATTTTTCACTTTTCTTTTCGACATCCTATGAGGTAGGTATAATTATCATTTCCATTTGGTAAAAGAGCGAACAGAAAGGTTAGGAAAGGTTACGCGACTTGCTCAAGGCTGTGAAATTTCAGCATCAGGACCTGACCTTAGTCCTTTCATTTCAAATCCACTTCTTTCCCCATTATTTATATGCTGTTTTTATTAAAAACCAAGCTCTAAAAAAGGAAAAGTGATCTTTGAAGTGAAGCCCTAACTGAAGAAACATCTACATTCAAATAAGCAGTGGCCTTAAGCCTTTGAGAAACTCAGTGGTGCCAGCCCAGAAAATTGAGGTCTAAGTACAAGAAACTGGAGAGGTAAAGACACAGGGACTTGTCTAGCATAAGATACAGGTGCAGGAAAATCATTACATGAAACCAAAAATTAGATGTAAGAGGAACAGACCTCTGTAAGCAGAGACACAGTGACACCCCTTGGAACAGAGGCAAAACGACTCAAAAGAAAACACAGCCAGGTACGACAAGACATGAGGCATCAGTGCCATCATCTCTCAAAGTGTGTTTAAGATAAACTTAGAGAAAAGCATGTTACATAATTTATCTCAAAGGTCATGCGAAGTATTGCATGCATATCAAACCTTTGCAGAAATAGCCAAGTGTTAGTCACTAAAATTCAAACTTAAATTAACCACCATTTGTTGAAATATACTTAAAATACTATATACACTAGTGGGGACTTCCCTGGCAGAAGTCTGAGTTCAATCCCTGGTCAGGGACGTAAGATCCTGCAATCCACACAGCCAAAAAATAAAATAAAAATACTAATTCATTTTAAAATAAATCCATTACATGTAAACAAATAAGATTCTTATGAGCAAATAACTATATATTCAAAAAACAATGGAAGAGTGGTATTCTTTTACCTATTTGCAAATCTCTTTCATAAAAGAAGAAAGCTGCCTTCCCACATTTGATTCTTCATGCAATCGACTGCAACATATTGTCTTGGTTGAAGTATATAAAGAAAATTTGGCCTCGTGCAGATATACATAGTTGAAAAAGGGAGGAGTGTTATAACAGTCTTTCAGATAATTGTGGATATTATTCCTCAATATTATACTAAACCTCAACACATGCTAGTTTCTTAAAGGTTAGTTGCAATAGGAATATGAAACCATATCAATGAACAGTTCAGACTCTAACATTATATCCATTGGTCTGTCTTGCACTTTGAATGGATGGTTATTTTATCCATGCAGAATTTTGTTATATCATGTTTCAGTGATTTGGAAAATACTGCTTCCTTACATTATACAGATCTTCTAAAAACCGACACATCAGAAAAGTCTTCAAAGTATCCTGGAAGTTTTCAAGCTCAGGGTAGTAGACGTCAGTTTTCCAAAATTCTGATTTTCACTTGAAAGCTTAAATTTCTCACTGGTAACAAATACAATCAGTTATTTTTCTGAACTGGCAAGCTGACTTCTTTCAAGAAAATGCTTGCCAAATAACCAAGTCTGATAGCCACAGTTCTTCTGCTAGTCATGCTTTCAAGCAAAAATGGTGTTCCATGAAGGAAAAAATGGCTAGTTCAGCTCACAATTCAATCACACAAGTGCTTTTCCTTAAGACGACCACCATCTTTCACTCTGCAGACATGCTTTGGGCATACTTCCCATTTCAGCACATGGAATAATAAAAAGAAGTGCTCTCAAGGGTTGAAATATAATAAAATTAATAATATTTTACTATTTCATCAATAACATTCTTAAGTGCAACTGGCATTATTTACCGCAAGTGAGAGTGAAGAAAATGGTAACAGCTCGTACCCTTTGGTGCCAAGGTGCTAGAAGTTACACTTACCATTGCTTTTGCTATCAGTGCAAATATCCACACAGTAAAAATAATGTCTTAGAATTACTGTGAAAACAACTGTGACCTTGCAGACCTTTGAAAGGGTCCAATGGAGCCCAAGATGTCCATGGACCACACTTCAAGAACCATTAGCCCAAAGCATAGCCATGAACGTGTGTGCATGGCTTGACTCAGAGGCAAAAGAGTTTGTTGGACTGAGGAAGCCAAAGACCTGAGAGGCCCAAATGTAGACTTGACCATCATGTGGTCAATGTTACTGAGAAAGACAGGAGTAATAAGGGAAAGGAAAAAAAATAAATGAGGAAATGACACTAATGAATGATTGAGACTAGGAAGCCACCAAATCCTGTAGGGGGTGCTAAAGCCTGATGACATGTGCTTCAAAGAAGCGCAGATGTTCTCTTCTTTTCGTTTTTAAGAACATTTATTGGGATACAACTGACATACAACAAACTGCATATATTTAAAGTGTACAATTTGATATTTTTTTCTTATTAGTAATGCATATATGGCAGTCCCACTCTCCCAATTCATCCCACCCCAACCCCCTCCCCCCCCACCCCCGGCTTTCCCCACTTGGTGTCCATATGTTTGTTCTCTACATCTGTGTCTCTATTTCAAGAAATGCAGATTTTCTAAGGAGAAGGAAGGAACAATAATTTGGAAGTGGCAATAGCAGCAGTGAGAATACCGTCCCCACTTCCAAGCTCTGAAAAATGTGAGGTAAGGAAGAGGGAACACTGGTTGCCAGAAACCAGTGAGGGGGTAGGCTTTCAGCACATCTTCACTGGCTTCTCCTACCTATGGCATGGGTCTTAGATCCACACCTTACAGTCACCTGGGGAGCTTTTTAAAAACAACCAAGCTTGGGGCTCCACACCAAGATAATTCAAATTCAAGAAATCTGGGGTGGACCCTGAGCAACTTATTCTTTCAATGATCTCCCTAATAATTCTGATGCTTAGTGCGTGTTGAAAACAACTGGTAGGTGGTAGAAATGACATTTGAACTTATTCTCACCTCTAAAGAGCCTCCACTCTGGCCAACTTAAAGAGTTTGAGCCTTCTCCCAAGTATATGAACACTCCATCTCCCTTACCTAAAATATTCTATCTTTACCTATGTAAGCCTTATCCATGCTTTAAAGGTTGGAGCAAATCCTTTCCCTTGTTTAAAGCATTTTTGTAGGCCTCCTACCCTCCACTGTACTTGCTAGTTTCTCTTTTCACAGTTACACACCTGTGTGTTATTGTGCTATCTCTAAATGTGCTATGGCCCTATCTAGATTGAAAGCTCCTGGTGAGTTGGGGCTGCATCTAGCACTGTGTTTTACAATAGTGGGCATTTAAAAATATGTGATCTAAAAATCACATTTTGCTCATATTGTTAGTGACTGTGGCAAGTGCATTTCTTTCATGTTCTTGTGGTGGAGTGAAAATAAAATACACATTTGGTAGTTCAGATATTTCATTCCCAAATCAGGGTTTTCCTCAAAGGGCTTCACTTATTAAAAGAATATGAAAATGAATAATTGTATTTTATAGCTTTCATTTCCCTGTAAAACATTCACACATTTTTAAATATTTTAATCTTGGATTGTTTTAAAATGTACTACCATTGTAAAATTATATTACAGGCATCAACATTTCTAAAACTTTTATACTTCATATGATTGCAATACTGATCTTTAAAGACTGTTGAAAGTGAGGCAAAGCACAGGACATGAAACATTAGTAAGGAGGTCCCAAGGGAGGCTAGCTGCTAACTCCACAGCAGAGGACCTTCAAACTTTCAGTCCCAAGGACATGTTCAACAGAGCAAGAGACCCACTAGTCCCTAGAAAAAAATATCTCGTGAAATCTTGTACCCTTTGCACTATTGAGGCTAGTTCCTTTGTAAGCTTCTTAATTCAGTGAAAAATAATACAAACATTACAGTAAAAAAAAAATACATTTCTGTATTCATGCAAGCTAAAGATTTTCATTATTCAGTTTTTATCTGAGACTGTCTAACCCCACCCCTTTCTCATTTCTTCTTACCTGCCTAACAGCTACCATTGGCCTATTTCAAAGCACATTGGGAGACTTACTGCAGAATGGTTGGGGAATCAAAAAAAAAAACGGGGGGGGATGAAGCACAAATGAGTTGATTAATTAAAAGAATCTTAAATGGTTTAATGAGTCTACTACCTGGAAGCAGTCAGTATAAGACCCGCTTGAGTGTTCTGGTGGTGAACAGCTATTGCCTCTAATGTATTTTAAAAAACACCTACCAGAGATGGAAGATAAACATGAGCTATTCTGCAAGCTGGGTCTAGGCTATGTGATTCAGGACAGCCCTAAAGTAAGGCCAAGCAAGACCCATCCAAAGAGAGGTGGGCTTGAACAAAGAATGAATATAAGCATAAAAGCATTTATACAGGGAAAAACACGATGTGTAAAAGTAATGAGAGGGAGAAGTGTGCCTGAATCACTGATCCAATCACAGTTAAGTTAGAATTAAGTTGAATTTTCTTTTAACACCTTGCAAAGTTTTTCTTACAGTGGAATTGAGTTTTCAACAATGAGAGAAGGAGAATCACTTTGTATATAACCTACCTGAGGGAGTAGGCTAACATTCAGTATCTTTCAAGCCTACACAAAAATAACTAAGACTCTTGCCAGCAATATCCTATGTATGTCCTTGGACTCCTATAAGTACACACACACACACACAATTTCTCCCTCAATGTAAGTCAAAATAAAATTGGGTACCACTAATTGTACATTATTAACAAAGCCTCAGTCTTGGACATGAACAATCGTTACCATAAACAACTAAGAGATGGCTATTATCAAGATCATTTTCTATGTAGTCTTTTGTTATCGTAACCCGCCTACTCTGAAAAATGTTTTACTCAATTTAATCTTCGCACATTAAAAATGGCCTTAATATTATATATTTCTTTGGCTTTGGCAAGACGCCTAGGAGAATTAAGACACTTGGAAAAAGCAGTAATTTAGAATTAAACCATCGTAACCAATAGTACAAAAAGGTAATGATTTCTCAGAGGAGAATTCTCCAGCAAAGGGATCTGAAATTCCCTATTTTTGTGCCAAGAAAATTTCTTACTTATTCAACATTCTTGAGTAGATACAATTTCTGGGAAAGGAAATCAATCCAATGTTAATGCTTGACAACAATAACAATTACAATTCCACCATTTACCAGGTTTTGGAACCTTAGGCAAGTTGCTAACCTAAATTACTAAGTTACTGTCACTCTAAATGAGTTATCTGGAGAGTGAATAAAATCCAATGAGGCAATATTATATGTCACTTAGTAAAGTGCACTCGATAACACACAATAAGCATGTTGAAATGAAAATGCCCGATTCTTATTTACCAACCTAAATTGAAAGTAGCTATCAATATTCTACTTCAAGATGTCCCACAGGCTTCATAACTGCCAGCAGAATCGCCAGTGGACACATTCACACTTTCAGAACTACAGGAATAAGGTTATTAGAGACAACAGCTTCCCCAGAAGTTCTATGGTTCTGGTGCTCTTAAAATTCACCTCTTCAAATTGTCAACAGTACTTGATAAAAAGTTCTCTGTTTTCTTCTCTCAGGACTTACACAAGTACACAACGAAGGCTCATAAAGGGTCAACTGCTTGAATGAAGTGACCATAATCAAGGTAAGAAAAGGGAATAACCAGGTGTCTTTCAGAACAGTCTAGTATTTTTTAAAAAGGGAGTTTGAAAATTTTCTGAAAGTTGACAGCTAATGACCTGTGAAGTTTTAGCTCAAGGCTGGGAAGCGATAACTAGAAGACAACTACAGCAAATACTTTCAACCCTAGACAATGAAAACAAACACACAAGTCCTCGATAAAGGTCATGTTGTTATCAAAACACAAAAAACATAAAAGTTAATCTTCCCAGATTTCAGTCCTATACATACTTATGAAATATCAGCTCTAAATATATTGCTCTGACAAAATATTCCAAAGTTTTTCAAATGCTCCTTTATTCATTACTTAATCCCCAGATTTACAATCCCATGAGGCAGACAAGGCCAGTATCAAGCCCAAGGTCACAAGCCCAGGAAGTGGGGGAACAGCAACAGAGTTTCCCTAAATCAGAGCTATTCCATCACCCCACACAGATTAATTATTCCTTATGATGATTAATGTGACTGCAAGGACTAAAAACTTTCCACATCACGCGCCTACTTAAAGCTTTCCAACAGAAGAGGCCAATTCCAGGTGTACCCAAGTCACGGGAAAAAACTAAAACCCAAATCATCTATGTTACTACTCAGTAATATGTAGAGAACATAATTTGAGATTCTATTACCCTCTTGTAATACTTATGCTTTCCACGTGGATAGTATTGTAGAATGTACTACACTACCAGGTACTGCCCATTTTAATGACTGTTAGGATAAAAAGTAAACTATTTCATCAGAAATACAGAGCTAAGGTTACCTAGTCACTGGAGATGTTATTCATCAACTTCAGGGACACACAAACACCCAGAGGTAACCAGCACACACTGGACAAGGCTTAGAATTCCCAACAATTTGGAGCCATTGGCTTTTAAGATCAAAGTAGGTCAAATAGACAATAAGGTACGGGCTAAACTTTCTCAGAGAAGATGGGGCAGTGGTAGGTTTAGGAAGGAAAGCAAAGAGAAAGAAAAGCCTCTGAGAAGGGAAAGTCAACTAAAAAGGGGGTTCAGTAGACATGAGTACTCCAAGGAGACCCATCTCCTCCCCTCCTCAGGATTGAAGAAATTTTTATTAGGGTACAGTACAGATCTGGCCCTGGTCTCTCTTCTAAGAGCTCACAAGATGTTTCAGGGGAGACTTAAGATACAATGATGAAGCAGCATGGGATCAGATAGCCTGAAGAAAAGAATACTAAGTAGCAATTAATGGTCTCCACAAATAAGAAGAATTTTTTCAAAGATCAAAGTAACCAACTGTTTGCATTTTCACTGAAGCTTAAATTGTAAAAACAGAAACTGTTTAAGCAGAACAGTTACTGACTCTTAAGACACTGTTACTAGGAGACCCTCAGATCCTCCTTTAATATTTTTTTTCCCTAGGATAGAATAAAATGCCTGAAATAAACTGCCTGAAATGCCAGGAAGGAGTCCTTTTGTGGTTCTGTTCTGATGAGGAAAGCATCATTTTAGGGGCATAAATTTACACATCAGCCTTTTAAACCAAATTTTTACCAAATGCACCTCTTCAGTTAAGTATATCCCTGGTCCCCACGTACTAGAAGGGCTGCCTGGCCTTAGTGGCCAGCCCTGGTCCGAGAAAGGTCCTTCTCCATCTCTCCCCACCTCTCCCCTAGCCTAGCTAGGAGTTCAGAACGTCACCCGAGTTCTCAGTCTCTGAAATCACTGAACACTGAATGGGAATCATTTTTCCATAAATTAATCTTGTACAACATAGCAAACATGCTTTCCTCTTTGTCTCATTCCAGAAGTGCTAGAAAAGATACCACTCTACTCAATACCCACCTAAGAGAGTCTGTGGAAAGACTGGTTCTCTTCTTGCCCAAGGAACGAGAGCAAGGTATTAAGAGCCAGGCCCTTTTCATCTTACCCTCGCCAGAGCACAGGGTCCTGGACACCCCTGTAGGTTCAACGTCTGCAGAATTCAGCTCTACAAAAGGGCAATCGTGAGAATTAGCCTGGCCAGTAAGCCTCAGCGCATCCAAACTTGGTCTGAAACCATGAACAGAACTGGTTCCGGACAGTGCTTCAGGAGATATGATTGCCAGAACATTCCTAAGGTTACTTCATACCTATTTGAGTGGGCATGTCAAAGCTGCAGGCACCCTTATCAATGTGCCCAGAGACACTGATGTTGTAGAGCAATCTTGGAAAATAGGTCATCCCCTTTGATCTACTTGGCATAGACATGCTCCAAGGCAGAACTGTGCTAAAAAAACAAACCAAGAGCTACCATGACCTTACATGGATAGTGAATCATGCTACATTGATATCTAAGCCAAAGGTTTACCCAACAGTGGAAAAGTTGGACAATTCTCATGGATATAAGATTTGGACATAAAACCAGTTCAAATACTTACGTAGCATCATCACAAGCTAATGTCTTGTGCCACATGCATGTACCTGGACAAGTGCAGCAGCATCTTGAAATATGACAAAAAATACCAACTGAATTTAGGATTCACGTCTTTTAAAATCAATTCTGTCCTTTAAAAAAAAAAAAACAGCTTCTGGAAAAAAAAAATTTATAAAACCAAACAATTTCAGGTAGGCAGCTGAAGTTAGGATTTCTACCCTTCTCCCCCCCCCCCCCAAAAAAAAGTATTTTAAAGGAAGAACATTTTTCTCACACTTGACTTTCAGCCTTCCAAATGATAACCAGTTCAAAACCCCTTGAAAGAAAAAGTTTACCTAAATAAGGCTTACATGTGATGGCTATACTTTTACATTGGAAATTCTGTATAAATACTTTCTATGGATACGGGACCGAATTAGGTATTTAACAGTACCAAGAATGTACGTGCTAGAATCCCTGCCCACAGACCTCACACGCGGCTACAAGGCGGAGAGGGGTAGTGGGGGGTGGAAGGGAAGGCGTATGATTTGACATGGAGTGAGGAGAAATTGGAACCTCGAAAGTAATTTTTTTTCTCAAGAGTATAAACTGTAAGGGTGAGAGCAGAGAAGCAGCACAGGGAAAGAACTGATTACAGGCTAACGAGGAAGCAGTCCAAGTTGAAGCATACAGTTGGAATTCTCATATTGGGAAATGTGCTACTTGTAGGTCCCGTTCTGGCATCAGAGCTAATGGAGGAAAATCTTGTCCTAATAGGGGACAGCTGGGGAAGACAAACAGGAGCCCTTCCTTTAAATCTTATTAAAATAGCTCTACTCCCGTGACAGATTTTTTTAATCTAATTTTTAAATCTTCAAATTAGGAAATTCCAATCTTCGATTTGCTTACTCAGAAAGAGACATTTCTATAAAACCATCATATACGTTTGAAAGTGTATACAACTATAATAAAAACATAATAACAATAACACTAGTAGTAAAAACTGCTAATGGTTATCGTTTGTTGAATGCAGGTTATTGTGCCAGGTAATAAGTATTGAAAGATATTAACTTGAAAGAGTTAGTCCTATAACCACCCTCTGAGGTTAGGGAATGTTATTACTGTATCCCCATTTTACTGATAAAGAAACTAAGGCTTACTATAGAGAACAGTATGGAGGTTTCTTGAACAACAACAACAACAAAAAATAGAGTTACCATATGACCCAGCAATCCCACTGCTGGGCATATACCCAGAGAACACCATAATTCAAAAAGACACATGCACTCCAATGTTCATTGCAGCACTATTTACAATAGCCAGGACACGGAAGCAACCTAAATGTCCATCAACGGATGAATGGATAAAGAGGATATGGTACATATATACAATGGAATATTACACAGCTGTAAAAAGGAATGAAGTTGGGACATCTGTAGAGACATGGATGGACCCAGAGACTGTCACACAGCGTGAAGTGAGTCAGAATAACAAATATCGTATATTAACACATATATGCGGCATATAGAAAAATGTTACAAACCAACCGGTTTGCAAGGCAGAAATAGAGACACAGATGTAGAGAACAAACATATGGACGCCAAGTGGGGAAAGTGTGTGTGTGTGGGGGAGGGGATGAATTGGGAGATTGGGATTGCTATATATACATTACCAATAAAAAATTATCAAATTGTACACTTTAAATATATGCAGTTTATTGTAGAAAAAAAAAAGAAAGAAAGAAACTAGGGTAGAAAAAAAAAAAAGAAAGAAACCTCTTAAACCTTAAAGTCACAAAACTATTGTCAGGGCCAAGACTTTAACCTAGATGGTCTGACTCGAGTGCCCACATTTTTAACCCCCATTCTCTGATGGGATCAATCAGCACTCTTTTCTCTAAAGCAAACTTCAGAAGGAAATACATCCTCTTTCTGCAGTAACAGATACAGTAATAAGATCTCTCTCCTACACATGGTCCCTGAAACAAAGCACAAAATTATGGTGACTCTACTTGTTTCTATGAAACTCACAATTAACTCAACCACTACCATTCTGGGGGGACTTTCTTCTTCCATACCTACTCTCTTATTTTATCAATGATTTCTTTTAAAAAAAAAAATTCTACAGAGAATAAGAAAAGCAAAATGGTCAACTATGCTTGCCTCTACTGAAACAACCATGCAAATATTTTATTTCCTAATTCTGTTGAGACAACTATGCAAATATTCTACTTCCTCATTTCTAATTCCTAGGAAATATTTTGTTTCCTAATTTCCTCATTATTTTAGGAATTATTTCCTAATTCCTAATTCCTATTTCTCTGATCCTTTAGAACTTACCAGATTACCCCTGTAGAACTCATCTGACCATGTGTGTAGTTGTTATTTTGCTAAATGCACAAGCCCAAGCCTTTGCCCATCCATTCCTGTTCTTACACTGTAAGAACCACTAGAATCCTAGAGGCCAGCAGCAGGCCCTCCATCTCCTTCGAGAGCACAGAGGTGCTGACTTAGCACCAGCAAATGTTGGTTCCCTGCAGCATTTCCAAACCATCAAGGTGACCCCTCTTTATAAACCTTCCTCTCACCTACTGTAAGCCCTCAAAAATGACTAGTCCTTACTAGTCCTTACCCAAATGGACTGAAAATGAAAACGTCTCTCCTTGTAACTGACAAAGCAATTGTTACACTGTCTAGGCCTGACTAATTAGACATGTGACTGGCAACTAGCCCTTCAGGCAATTTTTCATCCCTGACTTTTAGCCAAATGCATATGTATAAAACAGACACATGCACCTACACCCACACTCACATTCACAGATATATATATGAATATATCTGAACGAATGTAATTATGTGTGTGTATATATACACATAAAACAAATTCCTTCCAGAGCAATTTAAGCACCTGATTTCCAAACACATTTAATTGAACCTACTGTCGCTTCAAATGAAATTTCTACTTAATTGGTAACTATGTGTGAATTATTAACTAGTGCTCTTGGAGAACGTAACATAAAAAACAAAAGAGAAAAAGAGCTCCTAATATAGCCGGAAGATTCAAGAAATGACTACGCGTTGCCTCAGTGGTCATACAATACACTTCTTCCCTTTCCTCCAGGTCCATTGTCAGCTTTCAAGTGCTGTGGGCAGGCTGGCCTGAACAGCCATACAGGAAGAGAGCCACTCACATCTGTGCCCTATTTGGAAGGAAAGATGTTGAAACAGGCCCTGCAGAGCAAGCACTGCCTCAGCTTTTGTCTTAAGTGTGGAACATAAACCACTGATGCCCCTTAAGTATCCACTCACCCTACTGCGCCTTTTAAAATCAGCTGCCAGTTATGGTGCCCTGATGAGCCACCTTGGCGCCTGAGGCAAATGGGAAAATCAGCCATTCCCACCCTGTCTTTAAATTTTTGATATTTTGTTCATCATGGAATTTTTGCATTAATTTTGATTGTTTTAAATTGCATTAAAATATTACTTACCTGAAGCTATTATATACAGAATGGATAAACAACAAGGTCCTACTGTACAGCACAGGGAACTACATTCAATAGCCTATGATAAACCATAATGGAAAAGAATATTTTTAAAAGAATATATATATACACACATACATATATATAATTGAGTCATTTTGCTGTATAGCAGAAATTAAAACAGTGTAAATCAACTATACTTCAATTTAAAAATATAAATAAATAAGAATGTATCACCTAACAAAACAAAACAAAAATAAACTGCCATATTGGTACTTAAAGCAGTGAAGACTTTTCTCCAAAACCTAAGAGATTAGGGTAAAAAACACATCAGACTTGTGTGCTGATACTGTAATTCCTAACGTATAGGACCTATCTTCCCAGCACAAACCCCTGCACTCCACTCTCTCTCATCATGAACTACATGTCTGGATTTCAGGTTCATGTGAATACCAGTTTCCACATCTTACATGAGCCCACCTCACATTGCCAAGGCAATATTTAACCCTGACCCACTGTTTATCTCAAAGCTAAAAAAGGGAGCTGGATGATGTGTCCCATGGGTCTAGCTTACCTGGGGCAAACCAAATCCCCCTCTTAGGTCATCTTCTGGGGACACACAACATTTAATGACCCCAAGGCACGCCTTGGAACGTAGTTGTTATGTATGCACAGCTGGCCAGGGAAATCTGCTCCAGAGGTGCTGGGTGCCAACTAAGCTTTGGGACATTCTCCTTTCATTACTTTAGGTGGCCCATCTCACCTGATCCTAGCTGAAAGTCTTGAAGGCTGGTCAACTAAGAGAACAGGATAGTACATCTAAGAATAGCAGTTTGAAGACAGCTGTCTCCTCCATCAGGTCAGGCACTAGATTTAGGTTAATTTGGGAAACACAACTACATGTACCTTTTAAATACAGGTGGTCAACCACCAGCAAAAAGCATCTAATGGTCCAAAGTACCAGAATAACTGTGGTAAAGGGGCATCCAAATGTTAGTTCTTATCTTGATGATACTCTTGCTTCAGTCTACATGATGCCAAAGGGCTAACGTCCACGGCTAGAGCTGAGGGTGAATTAAGGTGTTTAACCTTTCAAATGGCAGCCCAAATGATGTTGACAAGGCCCCAGAGAAAAAGGAGCTTGTGTCGTAGGGCAGTGAGGTTTAGCTGCTCGTCAATCAAAAGTAAGTGAATACCCATTCCTAAAACTCGAGGTCTTGTTTTCTAACTGAGGTGAGCTCTGGGGGCTGGGTTTCCTCTAGCGGGTCCTTCCTTCCTCCAAAGGCCCCACCATTCCTTCCCCATCTTCCACTCCCTCCCCGTCATCCATTCCATCCACGGCTCCCTATTACCACCAACCAAGGGAACAGCCAAAGAACAATGGAGAATACGACAAAAAAACAACCTCTTCAAAGGTCAGCCCTTGTGGGAGGAAAAGCCAGATAGTTCTCTAGCTTACGCAGACAATTTTTTGCCCCCCTTCGCCTTTTCAGATGAGTAGGTTATTACCAATGGCACTCTTCCTCGCAGGCCGTAGGAATAATACACAACCTTTGTTTCCCTGTCGCTCTGCGCCAGGCACTACACTAAATGCTTGTGTGTATTACCTATTTTAACAATTTCACGAGCTAGGTCCCACCATTGTCCCCTTTTCCCAGTGATAATGTCGTCAAACAGTAGGTCTGGAATTCAAACCACGCATGACTCTAGAGCCCTAACTAAACTGAACCCACCTTTTCTTTTTAGCTCATCTCTTGACGATTCACGGCTATCCGCATCAGCACTGATACAGCATCTTGCAGGTATGAAAACTCTTAGTGTCCAGGTGATTCCTCACGTTGCCCTTCCTTTGGGGACTCACAAGCATATGAAGGCAGTTAAGGAAGCATAACTGAGATTACGATATGCTGAGTCGCTCAAGGCCAAGTGTGCCTGACACATTCTAATCTTTTTCTGAGGTGCGGGTCCATCCATGGCTGTTCTTGGCTCTGATTCATCAGGAAGCCTTCTAACGTCTGTCCACGTAGAAATTTCACCACAGGAAGTGGCAGCAGACCCATACAACCCAGATGCTTTCACATAGGTCACAGAGCAAATATGTTTATGATCTGAAATAAAGCCTGGACACCTGTCTACACATTAAAGCAGTTAAAATACACACATACAGACATACACATTAGACGGTCCAGCCGTCCCATCCTCCTGCCTACTCCTGTGTTACCTGTCACCTTAACTGATGCTCCAGCCATCTTTACCCATCCCCCAAAATGATCCTGTGCTAAGGAGTTAATGGCGGTAAAGCCATTTGGGCTGTGGGGGCTGAGGGAGAATGCCAGTGAGAGAGGTGGTGTGCAGGAAAGCAGCGGCAATTGAAGGTACGTTTGTTGTTGTGGCTTCATGAAGAGGCAGTTTGGGACAAGACAGAAGGTGACAGACATACAGGTGGGTCCGGGTTCAGCAGCTGCACTGTCACCACCACAGGCCATTCCTGAAACACCCAGACCTTCCCTGCAATCGCCTCGTCAGCCAAGCCGTGCCCTTTCACATGAGAAGCGCAAATATAAAGCAATTAGGGCTCAGGGAGCATGTTCAGAATTAAGTTTGCAGTTGAACAGAGAAGGGCAAAGTTAAATCCGAGGATCTCTGCCAGCTGTTTTCACACATCTGTGTGGTGAGTCGCCCAGGAAGTCTGTTCTGAATGCAGGGCACTGAGACCTCTCCCTCCTGGATGTTGAGCCAGTCCTCCTGGAGTAGGGCCCCAGGTGATCTGATGCAGGGACTCGCGGCCACGCTGGACCAAATGCTGACTCAGCCATCCCTGCCTGGCAGCTGGGGGAGCACTTCTGGGGGAAGAGCTAGAGGCCTGGGTCCACGTCCTGACTCTTGCTGCTCAGACGTGTCAGGACCTGGGCCAAGTTATCCAATGTCTCTGGATGTCCTTTTCTGTGTTAAATGAGGAGACTGGAAATGATCTCTCAGGATCCCTTCTAGCTTTGCAACACCATGACTGTGAAAGTGCTTATGACAGTCAGCCTGGTAGCCCAATACATTTTTGCTTCATGAACTCTCAAAGGGAGCACCTCTGATAGGCACATGGCTGGGCCCTGTGAGGGGTGATGTCAGACTGAATTTGGTAGCATCACATTGTTAAAACCTCAGGGAATTGAACACATCCTCTGCCACGGTTCCCCGCTTGTGGCCAAAGGCACACGTCCTGTGACTGGGGAGGTCAGAGGTGCAGGCGACACAGAAGCGGGTCAACAGCCGACCCTGACACCCGGGAGGCCCGCCCGTGCCCTTGGGCCGCTCACACTGAGCGTCTCGCTCCCGTGAGCACGTGTGCTCCGAGTCGAGGGGCCTCCTGCTCTAGTGCAGCCTCCTCCAGTATCCGCTCCGGGAAAAGACCACCCACTGCAGGCTCACCTCTTTCCACTCTAGACTTGCCTTTTAGGGGGATTAGGGGGAGAGAGTGACACCCCAAGGAATGCAGGGTGACCGCTCCCGTGCTTCAGCACGAACAGAACTGCACCGAGAGCTTTTCTCCCCCTAGAAGTGTAGCCCTTGTTCACGCTTCTCTGTGAAATCACAGCTTGTTTGTTCAGTAAATAAAGCGTCTGAATTAACAGGGGATTTAAAGAAGCTGGAGGGAAAAGGCCTTGCCCTAAAATAAGATCTGTGGGCGACACCAACACTGAGCAAGAAGCTGAACTGACACTCTCATTCCGTCTTTAATTACGAAGGGGGGGCGCGCCGGCAGCAGGCGCGGAGGGGACCGTCAGTGAGGTCAGGAGGGACCCTGAGGGGGATGAATGACAGCACAGATACAGGCTTAGCAACTGCGGCCTGGCTCTTCCCTTCTTTCCTTCTCAGACAACCAAATAAATTAGATCACCAACCAGCGAATCCTATAAAGAAAATAAAGTCCCCAGAACTCTGCCTCAATTTGGTGTCTCTTTCCAGTATGCAAGGAGCCAGGAAGTAGTAAGTTGAAAGGGACCCAGCTTCACCAACCATATTCCCAGGCTTTCCCTGCCTCAACCTTCAATCTAGGCACATCCTTTCAGATGGAGGCCACAGGCCTGATCCAAACAATAAAACCTGGCTCTCTGATACAGATGTAAGATTCTCCTTCTTTCCTCAAGGTGTGCAAGATTAGCCTTTACCCAAAAGGGAAGGGAGGACCTAATTTACACTCAGGGAGTGAGTGTAAATTCACTGAGCTTAATGATTTATCCTCTGAAGCCCGTATTCCCGTATGCTGAATCACACTGAGCTCAGTGATTCAGAATACGGGAACACGGGCTTCAGAGGATGAGGATTCCACCAGCAGCCTAAGGGCATCAGTCAAGGTGAGAGCCGCGTGACAGTCCTGCACAGAGCACAGCGGAGAGCATACTTGCTTGGAAGTGCAGAGTTTATGCTTCCCCAACACTGGAAAAAGCCCACAACCCCACCAAGAAGCCCACAGCTTCCGTCTCGTTAGAACTGCTGTAGTGGTGTAGCCCTGAGTGCTTTTCATACAACGCGTTTGTTCTAGGATTGCCAAGTTTATCAAGTTTAAGCAGTGGGCAAGGAAGAGGGCTTAGAGGTTACGGCAACTGGGAAGAAAAAAATTCCCACCAGGCTCCCGCTTCCGTGGGGTCTACACACAGGGTGTCTAACCGGCTTCCCTCCTCTGTTAGGAAACCAGAGACGGCAGACGTCACACACGGAGGCTGCTCAGGGCCTACGTCTGCCACCAGCACGGCTGCCACCCCGGTGCTCCTGAAGCAGCTTTCCGAACACAAAGTGCCCTTGAGTGCTGCCAGAAATGGAGTTACCCACACAGCCATAGCCAATCATCACTACATCTGATCAATTTTATCTCCCAAATACAATCTGGTTGTGCCCTGTCCTCGCCGACCCCCACTACAGCCTTCATCCCTGCCTTCATCTCTCCCCTGAGGCATCACCATATTCCGTCTACCTCGTCACATCATTGTCATCTGTCTCCACTGTCAGAGGAATCCTTCTAAAATTTAATCTGATAAAGCACTCACCAGCTCTCTATTTTTCAAAAGCTCCCAATCCTCACAAAAGAGGATTCTCGAACTCTGTCAGACCTCACAGTTGGATAAACCTGGCCCCGTCTCCAGAGAATCCTATCTAACGGGAAGGCAACTGGGGTCAGGTCCAGGAATCTACATTTCCAACACATTCATCAGGTGATGGAGAGCTAGCAATGTTTACCTTTAGAGGGTCTTTTATTATCCCAGAACAATACACTAAGAGAGAGGTTAGAGAGTGGGAAGGAGAAACACCCAAGGAGTAACATAAGTCCAGATATCAGCACAGACTTTTGTAACGCCGTTTCTGGTGATTGCACATTTCCGACTGGGGGATCCTTTACAAGGCTGTAACTTTCAAATCGTGCTGTGAGCTAAACGCTTTTATGCTAATCCCCCTCAATAAATACCACTGCTGGAGAAGACGCATGCACTGGTTGGCATCGTACAGGCCAAAAACCTGGAAAACACTGCGTTTTCAACTTTTACCTTCCATTCTGGGTCTGGGCCCCAGAACTTTCCTCAGTTGCGATTACAGGCGCAAGAGGCGCTCAATAAATGTCCACCAGGGAGCATGGCAATTGATGCAGCCTACAAAGTATACAAAGCCCAAAAAGCTGCTCCTCCACTAAATGACCTTCCAAAAGGAGATGTTCTATGAACAAACTCTTTAGCCCAATTCCCAATACTGGATGATGAATCAATATGTAATTTTCTTGACAGAACCATTAGTCTGCAACTTGTTTATATTTCTTAAAGTATGAAAGAGACTGCTCGAGGTCTCTGGCAAGTTAAACTCCCATAACAATTACCTTTAGAATTTACTTCATCAGCCAGGCAATTCTAACGTAACTGACATCTGAAGGATGAGAATACTTTTAAAGGAAAACACCTTTAATGCGAAAACCATGAGCTTCCTCAACAGTGGCCACCTGGGTAATGGCAGCCTGATGCCAATTAAGAAAATCTTCCTTCTCAGCAAGTGCTCTGCTGATCGGTTTATGAGCCCATCTTTTCAAATCAAATATTGATTGTCTCATGTAGCTCCTTTTTATAAGATCTTCCCTTGCAGCTTTATGATAAATTAATATTCCCCGGTCTGAAAGCTATTCTGAGTCTTTCCCTAACCTCGTACAGATATTAAAAATTTTCAATAGCCGTGTGAGGAGAGCTTTGGGGGAACTTCAACCACCGGGGAACCTTAAGGCCTGTGAGAGCAGGGTGGGCAAATATGCTGGTGAAATGTGTGGAACTGCCCCATGGCCTGGCTGGTCACAATTCGCGGTCACAAGCAATGAGCAACTTACTGCGCTTCCCTTCAAGGTGGGCTCAGCTCTTGGCGTTAGAAACCCCTGTCTTCACAACCGACCTCCTTGGCTTCAGCTCCTCCACTATGGCCACACCACCACCCTGCTTCCAGACCACCTGCCTGTATTTGTAGACAGCTGCCACTTCTCCCCAGTCTCCAGGATAACAACTCACCCCTTTAACTGCCCCCTCCCATGCCCTGCTTTTACATCCCCTTGCATTTTGGTCACTCTCTGCCCTAAAAAAAAAGCATTCTTGAGTGTGGCCAGAATCGATGAATACTTCATATGTCATATGACCCCAGAAAAGTAGAAAGGAAATCCCTCCCTGTGATGGACACCATTTCCACAAACGTATCGTAAGATCACCTTAGGAGTTTTGTTTTTCTAAAAAAGACATCAAACTCTTGACTCATATAGTGCTTCCATTCAACTGAAATGTTCAAGGCATTTCCACTTGTGATGTTGTAAAGTGGTAACTTCTTTATTCATCACATACATGCGGCTGATTTTCCAAACATCAGAACAAGACGTAGTATTTATTCCCTGTGAAATTTCATCCTGTTAGAGTCAGCTCTTTGTTCCAGTGCACTACATCCCTTCCTGCTTAACTTCAAAAGCAGATTTGACGAGCATCCCCTGATGTTCTCGGCCAAGTCATTAAGGAGCCCAGGCTCTCCCCCCTTGAGATGCCTCAAGGCATCACTCATATTACCCAACAGTCTTTGAGATCAGATGTTCCATCAGTCATGACTTGTACGTGAGACTTTGGGGTGGGGTGGCTTTAGCAAAGGCCTTTCTAAAATTCAGAATAACCATCTTTGTTCCATTGTAACTGAAGAATCCCAACACAAAGGATGAGTTTCATCTGTTACGAATGGCCCACAGGTAACCCCACTGGTTCCCAAAGGCAATCTCTTTCCTATGACTACCGTAGTGAGTATTCTCCATTCCTGCTGGCTCTCCAATTTCTGGACACTGCTTAGGTTTGCAGGTTCTGCGGTGAGGAAGACTTGGTGGGGATAAGGAAGCTTCACTTTCTTCTAGAGAAGGTGAAAAGGAGGCGAAATATGTGCACAGTCTCCCAGAACACAGGCAGCTCGAGTATGGACAATTTACCTAAGCTCAGCAAACAGCTATGCCTATCTAGGACTCTGAGTATGCAGTGAGTGGCAGAGAAAAGCCAGGGCAATCCACAATGCATACTGGTGGAAGAGCCAAGAGCCCAGCAGACAGCTATGCCTATCTAGGACTCTGAGTATGCAGTGAGTGGCAGAGAAAAGCCAGGGCAATCCACAATGCTTACTGGTGGAAGAGCCAAGAGCCCAGCAGGCAGCAGGTCCAGTGGCAGCTTTCTAACATTTCCTTGCCCTCAGCGCAGGCTGGCTGTGTTAACTCTCTGGCCTCATCTGGTGTCCGCCATTTCCTGAAACTGGCTCTCTCGTGTTCCCATCGAGATATCCAATATCCTTCTAATCACACCCGCTTGTATTTCAGTTAATCAGAGTTGGATTCTGCTGTTCACAACCAAGGACTGATAACAGGCTCACAATCAATTCATCGGTCTAGAATTCTGCCCGGAGTCCGTACCAACCTGGCACCCACCTCATCCCTTTTAAAAAGGAGACAACACCATCTCCACGTCCGGCTCCATTCTCACTCCCCAGGGGTACTGAAAGACAGCTTAGCTATAGTTCAGCAATTCCATCTACATGTTTTCTTAGTACACTGGGAGGCGACTCATCCAAAACAGAGAATCTGAACTCATTTAAACCAAAAGATGCTTTTGGTTTGCTCTTTTCATTCATCTTAGGTTTCTATTCCCTCTTAGCAAGGTTTGTCCTTACCCTTTTCTATCAGCTTATCATTTTCTTTAATAAGGAAACAAAATAAAAACTTAGTATTTTTTTTCTTCTCTGTTATCTATCCAGAACTCCAAGAAGTAGTTTCATATCTCTGTGTTTTTTCTTTGAATAGCTAAGTGGGCTTTGCCCACAAGGTCCAGGAACTCTCTCACAGTAAAGCAAGCAGGGGGTTGGCCTCTGGATATAGTATTCAAAAGGAAGCCAGTTACTCTCCCAATACCTTTCCCCTCCCTTCAAAAATTAGTCAGTACACTTTGTCCCAATAAAACATTTTATTCCCAAGTCACGCTTCCTAAGTTTAGACTCTAAAAATTTTCGTGTAATATATTCATTCTTATTTTTAAGGGAACATCAGATGCTATGAATTGACAACTAGACACATTCTTGTGACTTTAACTTTCACATTATATATCTAAGTTCTTCTCTGGGGAAACAAAGCTGAAATAAATAGATTTTCCACAACATGACTTTCTAGATTTTGTGTAACCTAGAAAGCCTTATACTATGAATGCTGTTTTAAAATTTTTACCTAAACATAAAAATGCAAGGTACAATTTCATGTAGATGACCAGTTTGTTATATTAATGAAAGATGAAGGCTCAAAAGCCATGAAAGAAGCTAAACCTTTCAACTTCTATTTCAATTAAGTTGAAAATGGTCTGTCTACAGAGTAATTAAAAAATCTAGACTATTAAGAGTTCCAATAGATAAAAATATAGCAATTTATAATGTCTTAAAGGTACAGTAATTTCATAAGACAATGTTTCCTCAAAATTAAGATATCTACTTTTAGAAAAGTATAACACCAAAAAAAAAAAAAAAAGGAAAAAAGGAAAAGAAACAAGCCAGGTTAGTGGCCTAGGAATCTATAAAAACAAACAACAAAAACACTGACTAAAATGACGTCATCAAAATTTAGAATTTCTGTCTAAAGGATACATAAAGTCAATAAATAGCTGAGAAAATGTAGGCAATACTATTAATGTATACAACTGTAGAAATAATTCATTTCTATAATAGAGTATAGAAGAAACTCCACAAATCAACAAAAGACAGATAACAGCTTCAGTAGACAAACAAGGATGTGGGCAAGCAATCCGCTGAAAAGAAAACCACACATTAAAAAATATGTAGTTGATGGCATGCTCAAACACACTGGTAATCAGAGAAAAGCTGAGGAGAACAAGGAGTTACCACTCTATACCACCCCGATTGGCAAATACCAGCAAGGTGGAAGATACCAAATGCAGGCAGGGAGGAGGGGAAAGGGAAAACCTTGTGGAACTGTACGTGACGTGACCACTAGAGAGAGTGCCCAGGCCCTGGGGAAGTAAAATGGCGTATCTGAGTATCCCATGACCCAACAGTGGGGCTCCTGTGTGTAGGTCCATGGAAGTGCTCTCACAGATCCAGAAGGCAGCATCAACAGGAACGCTCACTGGAGTGTTGTTTGTGTCATCCCTTATCCCTGGGGTCTGGGAGAAGCTGCACTCGGATAAAAGTGGCCTCTGACAGGGCTCACCTTGCTGAGGAATGCACCTCTCCCAAAGTGAGATGAGCAAGGAAGTAACGAGATGTGAAGGTATGTCCATGGCCCATGAAGAGAGACCCAGGAAAAGACAACCATGCCACTGTGGGGGTGCAAATGCTGGACAGTCAGGAGGCAACCTAAGTGACAATCAGTGACCACGTGGAGACGTAATGTGGGAGATGTAGCCCAGGCGACAGCTGGATCCACGGACTCCACGTCTGCATAGCAACATGGAACTGATCTAAGAAACACTGCACGGAGCAGAAACAAGCAGAAATACTTTATACTACTTGCATTTAAGATATTAGATATCCTTTCTCTTTCTTTCTTCCATAACCCCTGGGAATACATACTATTTTTAAATGCAAATAATACAAAAAGAAGCAACATAAAATATACTATAATAAAACAAAATATAAATCCATTCAAATAATACTTACTTTGCAATAGCTCAAGTAAAAAGATGCACTTGGACTGCCTATAAGGAATGGGAAAAAATGAGAATTGGCTATGGGATAAAAGGAAGAGGAAGAAAAAAAGAAGGATGCGAAACTTTCAACTGTAACACTCAACTTTTAAACTTTCTTTTGTAAAAAAAATAATATTTCCCAGTTATCAATGGTTAGGGGCAATTTTTCTTTGGGACCAGGATAAGGAGCTAGGGGAGGCTGGGTAGGTATGCATACCTGGGTAAACCAAGCTAAAGCCCAGGTATGTACGTGTAATTCAGTTACATTTTGTTCCTTGTAACTAACACTGACATAACGGTCTGTATTCACAGCAGTACTAGATATCATAAAATACACTGTATATTTAAATTAAAATTAAGGCACTTACAAGGATTTGAAAGAATTAGAATATTTATATGCACATCTTTGGTAAGTTTCTAGCTCAGCTAAAAATGGGAAAAATTAAACTTGGTTTGTCAATGTAATATATTTGACATTACAAGATGCTTTTAAAAATTAAACAGCATTTTTCCAAAATTTTAATGACATTAAGTATCTTGTAGAGTTGGTCATGCTTCAAACAATCTAAGCTAATGCAACACACACTCTTGACACAGTTGCTGAGTCAGACTTTCAGAATTAAATCAGTAAAAAAATTAAGTTGGACATTGTGTAGGATCCACTACGCCTCACTTGAAGGGGCTCAGTTTAACCTCTCATAATTCTCGTTCAGTGGTGGATGTTACAGGGGGTTATAGTGGTGCATGGCTAACTCTTAAAAAGAATTATTCCAAAAGTCATTACTTCTACATCAAACGAAAGAACATTTTACAGCTGTGGCAGACACCGTGGACTGGCTACCATTCACAGCTGGTTCTCCCTAGTCATCCTCTAACAGAACCTGAAATCTCTCAGAAACACTTGCAGCAAAGGGGAAGCATGGGACCCACTTCCGACCAATGTGACATTTACAGAAGTTGCTAGATCAGTCTTAGGGAAAAATTTCTACCAAGGGACAGATCTAGCTGGCTCTTAGCCCTTCCCCCCACCCCTCCCCCCAACCCCCCACCCCCCCACTGAATATAGAAGCAATGCCTAAAGTGAGGCAGGGGTTAAAAGCCACACGCCCAAGACAGCAGAATGGAAAGACAGAGTCTCCATTCTTGATAACATCCTTGAACAGTTCTAGACCATCTATTTCCAGATTGCTTAAGTTAAATTAACAAAATCCATATTGGGAAGCCACTGTTAGTTGAGTTTCAGCTAAATGCATTTCTAACTGACACAGCAGCAATGAAAAAAATACAGAAACTGTGCAGCAATGCAATACATGAGTAATGTTTTTAGTTTGTTGGAGAACTTTCAAGTAACATCTTTATCTCACCCTTTTTCCATTACAAAAGAGCAAAAAATTCATGCTTACTTCTCTAACCAACCTCCTTAACATAGCCCTTTATCTCTTTTGGAATGGATTCTGTGCTTGTCCTTATAAAGAAGTTAGTGCAAAATAGTTGTGACACACTGCCTGCAATCCTCAGTGAAAAGAAAATCTCTTGCTTAATACTTTTCTATATACCTTCAATTAAAAGTTGTTTTTCTGAGAATTTCTCCAGCCAAAGCTTCCTTGTAAATTAGCATATTTTATCCAAAATACAGCACATTTTCATCAGGTAACAGAATTAAGTGGCTTCCAGAATCCTGATTTATAACAAACCCTGGAAGAACTGATCAACCCAGGAGAAAAGGAAATCAAAGATTAGGGGTTGGTAAATTATTTCAATCGAGTACGACTTTTTTTGAAAGTTAAAATACTTTAGTTACACGTTTCTTAATACTGAGACCCACACACAACCAAGCAGACAAGTAACTCCAAGAGGCATTTATATTTGACCTTGGAGCATTTGCTGTTATATTTCCTTTTGAATAAGATCAGGACACGCAGGACTGTCAACTCCTGTAATAGCTTCACAAAAACTATAGCCACCTCGTGCAGAAGGTTAATTGCCACACCTTCACTGGGAATCACCCCAATTCTGCAGGGTAAACCACCAAATCCTAGCAAGGCATTACAAAGCCCTGCACACCCCAGCCGTAACCTGGCTTCTCGGGCTCATCTCCTGTCACTTTCCCCTGTTCGCTGAATACTGGGCAGATCTTCAAGTTCACATTTAGGAGATAAGCTTCGTCCTCGGACTCTGCCTTTGCTCCCTTTTCTCCTGGCAAACGTCTATTCTTCATTCAAGATGCAACTCAAATGTCACCCTCTTTCAAATGCTGATGCCAAATGACCCAGGCCAAAAGTACAATTCCTTCCTCCACACTCCCCACTGAACTAGCTCACTCATTCCAGAAACAATTCCCCTAGGCACTGGCAGAGCTCCCCAGGCCCTCAACGATTTCCTTTTCTTCAGTCCTGGTCCTGTGAAGAATCGCTTCAATCACCCTCTGCAGCCAGTAAGGTCAAGCCCATCCTCTCCTCGCCTGCTGGTCTTCTAAGCCCGGTGCACTGGCAGCCGCGGCTCTGTCCTGCGTTCCTGGCCTTTGCTCCCCTAGCAGCCCCACTGCTGCTGAATCCAGGGAAGACAGTCTCCAGAGGGCTGCAACGCTGTATCATCCCGTCTGTGATCCTTAGCAACTCCCTGCCCCAGCCACCATTCCCAGCTCCTATCTCACCCCAAACAGCCCCAGATGGCTTTAGTCCCGCAAGTCTCACAAAGAAACAAAGAGTTATCTGAAGACAGAGACATCACTACGCCTATCCATCTCTGCTCATTTTAACTAAAAAAGAATCGGTACCCCTGACTCTCCCCACCAACAGCACCTCTTCTGTAGAAACATAGCACATTTCTAGATTGCCAGGATGCAGGCAGCATCTCAGCCCCACAGCACCCTGAGCTATAGGTTATTTGAGAAGACCTCCCTTGTATGTCTTTACAACTAGCTTCTCTGAGACCTAAGCCTGGGATGTAATAGATGCTGGATGAGAGGAAAACTCTCTCATGCTGGTTCTACAGTTTTCCTTGAATTGAATTCTTATGCAGGCACTAGACTGAGATTTAAGAAATGGAACTTGGACGGTGGATGGCTCATTCTCGCTATAGCCACTAAGCTCTTATTCTTAGAGCTGTAGACACTTCCCGACTTTTTTTCACTCAGCAAGTCTAGGGTAGCTTTCAGATGTCTCCCCTACTGGATTCCTCCACTCCCTACAGCAACAGCTCTGCTAATTTCCACTGTGCCTGGTCTCCCAGCAACCGGCAGCTAGGGATCGAATTCAGCCAAGGTCATGTTTCCTCCTACCCCTAGCTTCTGTCTTCTCATCCCTCTGATCATTAAGCAAATCATATCTTACAAGGATGGACAATTTTCTTGAGACATTAAGTCTGACGTCCTGAAGATTCTCTGAAACGAAATTATGCCAGACCAGTAACAGTAAACATTTCTGCACTTTCTACGTGCCAGGCACTCTTCTAACCACTTTGCATGAATTCAGATTTAGACCTCACAACCAACTTGTGGAGTGCGTACTATTACTGTCCCATTTTACAGAGGAGACTGACCCTCTTAGGGGACCTCACTAGGACAGGTAGTAAAGCTGCTTAGTTCCCCTTAAGATTACCCGCCACCCTCAGCATCCCCCATAACCAGCTCTAGTCCTTTCTTAAACAGGTACAAATTACCAACCTAAGCAGAAAAGCCATCTTTCAAACCCTTTCTTAAAAGGTGGGAGAAAAGCTTGGAGACTGGATTTCAAACACGTCATGCACTTGCTGCAAGCAAGAGAACTAAAATGTCAAAGCAAGTAATTAAGTACAGGTGATGCTAATACTCAAAAGGGCTGTAGAGGAGACTTTGTGAGGATAAAAACTGTATATAAAATCGGCTCAAAAATTAGAGTTAACTACTTAAGCTTCCGGACTATGGGTATTGGTATCTAATTACAGAATACAAAGCTAAAGATAAAAATTATAACGCAAGTTCTTCCTTTGCATCTCAAATTGTGATCGTTATCACACAATCAAATTGTTCCAAATTAGCCCAACTTTGGTTGCACTCTGAGTGGTATGGCATTGGTGCAAAGCCATGGCCCAACTCACTAATCCCATAGAATTACTTCCTCCTTGTTGGAATTTAAATGGAAGATTTTCCTTAATATAGAGCGAAGAGGAAGTAATTCAAAAAATTAATCAATCTAAAGTTCAATACATGAGGGAAAAATTAAGTCATCAACTGTTAAAGCAAACTCTAAAATGCAATCCTTTTAAAAGCCAGTCTCACTCTTGATAGATAGTGAAGCTGGTCCTTAACATTTTCAACTTACCATGAATAGGTGGAAACGAACTGCATTTTAACAATGTGAATACCAAATTCAATCCCCATTCGCGGGAGACCAAAAACTCAATGATTTCTTGGAGATGCTATTAGTAGCAGCAGCCCCAGTCCACAGACCAAAAGTATCAAGCAGACAGGGAGTGTTTCCAACAGGTAGTGTTTCCAAGATTTCAGTCTACGGGCAGTAAAATGAAAAACAGATAAAAACTCATTTATAATGAAGAGTGGTGAAGTAGGAACTCAGCATCAACAAGGACTGAGAATAACTAGATGACAACTTGATATGAACTCTGAATTGGGAGCTGCTAATGGGGGGTCAACGAACTGGATAATGCTGCCAGCAGCATGTGGGGGTCTAGTTCAGGCCACAGATGATAAAAGAAAAGAAGACGGTACAAGAGCCAACAGGAACATGGTAAGGTTGTCATATACCCTAAAGTGGGACTGGACTTGATGAAAAATAATGAAAGAAAAACAAAATAAAACAAGAAATGGTCCCCCACAAGGAACAAGACATTGGTAGTAATATCGCAGTAGTATATTTAGAACAACCCACTATTTCTACAAGGACTAATTATGTAGGTATGAATGAGAAGCCACTTGAAAGGAGAGCATCTAATGGATTAAACTCCTCTACATTTTCTTGTTACATTCCTTTGTATAAATCTTAACCATGGGTAGGGGGACTATATACATAACTTGTCCAAACCAGTTCATTTCTGTGAGTACAAGGGATGCTATTATTATATACAACAGGCATAAATATCCCAGGAGCCACACCATTTTGTAACCCCCACCCCCTCCCCTTCACATCTGGCTCCTCCTACTCATCCAGCAGCTCTCAGTGTAGACCCTACCTTTTTCCCTGGGTTGCTGCCCTCCACCCCACAAGACACTGGTGAATTGCCCTGCTAAATGCCTGCTTGCACCCCAGCTTCTATTCTTACCCCAGCATTTACTACACCTCATTATAAATGTCTGTTTACTCATCTGGCTCCTTTACTAGCTATGCCCAAAGTTTATTTCTAAATTTCATTTGCATGCTGTGATTTTAAAATGGCCTCACATTTCTCAATCCTATTAATTTATGGGGAAATAAAATTTAAAATTATAAAAGCCACAGCCGCATGAGTTGTAGAGGCTTCTGTATCAATCTGCGGACTTGTAAATTTTATGGAAAAACAGCAGTCCTTGAAAAGAAGAGACACTAAAGTGGCTTCGTGTTTACTTCTCTTAGGGAAGACACTTCAGCCAATTTCTCCACTAAATTAGCTTTCTTTGCCATAATGAAGTCAATGTGATAACAACTGTCCCAAAGGCTGTACATTCTATGTCACATAAAAAGCAAACGCGCAGGACTTCCTAGGTGGCGCAGTGGTAAAGAATCCACCTGCCAATGCAGGGAACACGGGTTCGAGCCCTGCCCTGGGAAGATTCCACATTCCGTGGAGCAACTAAGCCTGTGCGCCACAACTATTGAGCCTGTGCTCTAGAGCCCGTGAGCCACAACTACTCAGCCCATGTGCCGCAACTATTAAAGCCCACGCGCCTAGGGCCTGTGCTCCACAACAAGGGAAGCGACTACAATGAGGAGCCTGTGCACCACCATGAAGAGTAGCCCCTGCTCTCAGCAACTAGAGAAAGCCCGTGTGCAGCAACAAAGACCCAATGCAGCCAATAAAAAAAAAAAGTCTCAAAAGCAAACACGCAGGAATGAATATTCCATTTTATTTTTGGCATGCCACACAATTCATTTGGTGTGATTCATGCAATTTCTCCCAGACTACGAAGTTCCATGCACGGGAAGCATATAGCAGAACATAGATTACCAGGTACCACATGGCAAACAAGGACATACTTTTTCCAGCTGGTGAAGGAGTCTGTAGAAATAAACAGCATTACCCTCAGAGACATTTCAAAATCATCCAGAATAAAAATATAAGTCAAATTTTGAAGGCTCAAAGCAAAGCACATTTGTAAACATGGTCTTGGCAAACTTAAGCCTAGCACGAAACTTCTTGAGGGCTGGGGATGCTAAATGACTGAATCAATCACCTAGGGCAAGTGCAACCCTGGCTGCAAATTAGAATGATGGAAATATTTTTGTTTTTGACAAAGTACTGATGGTCTACAAAGTACTAATGGTCTAGGGACTCAACCCTAGACTAATTAAATTAGAACTTCAAAGGATAAAACCCAGGCACTGGTATTTTTTGAGTCACCATAAGCCTTTTATACCCAATGAGAACTATTCTTCCACTTCCAATAGGTTTTCCCAGAACCAGAGATAGCAGCAGGCAACATTTACTATTTCCCCTGTGCTAGGCACTACTCTAGGAATATGTATATACTAATTCATTCAACACTCATAATAACTGTCCCACCACATTTTGCCAATGAAGAAGCTGAGGCTCCAGTAAATAACTGGGCTAAATAACTTGCCCAGTTTTCCCCATCTAATAAGTGAAGAAAATATAACTCAGACCTCAGTCATCTGCTGTCCAAGTCAGCTCTCTTCAGGACTCTGTAGTTCAAATATTACCACCAAAGAACATTCCCCAGAGGTCCCAAACAGATGCCTCCACACCTAACAGGATGTGGAGAGTGGGAGTTTAGGTGGATCACAGAGTGAGGTATGAGAAGGATTTTGCTTGAATATGCTAGTGACACTGAACAAGTCAATGATAGTGAGAACTATACAATTTAAAATACTCTGCTTTCCAAAAAATCATATTCATATAGCAGATCTACTTTCCTATCTATATCATTTAAAGCCAAATAGGGACTTGGGGGCAGTTACACAGAAATGTTAGTGATACCCTTGCCACTGGATTCTAGTCAATGTTACCCACTGAAGGACATAGTACAAGCCATGGTCCCCACTCTCCTGTACCACAGACTCTCTGCTGGATCATTCCTATCAGCATATAAACATATTCCAATATCTAAAATGAAACAACAATGAAAAAAACTTGCTTGTTCTCATGTTCCATTAGCCATCATCTCGTTTTTCTGTTCCCCTTGATGCAAAACTCTTCAAAAGAATTCTCTACATTTATTCCATCAAATGCTTCTCCCACTCCACTTTCATCGGTTTTGAAAATTTCTCAGCCACAATCTCTTCAAATATTGCTGTGTTCTATTTTCCCGTTTCTTTTTTTGGACTCCAGTGACATGTATGCTAAACCTTTCTACCATATCTCACATAGCTCTTCAGCTCTTTTTTTCTGCTTCAGTCAGAAGATTTTCATGATTTATCTTTCAGTTAACTTTTTAAAAATTTCGCCCTACCTTTGCTTTTTAGAGCAGTTTTAGGTTCATAGGAAAATTGAGAGGGAGGTACAGAGGTTTCCCATGTACCCCTACCCCTGCTCATGCATTATCCACACCCCACACTGGACTGGTACATCTGTTAGTCAATGAACCTACATTGATGCATCATAATTACCTAAAGTCCATAGTTTACACCATGGTTCAGTCTTGGTGTTATACCTTCTATGGGTTTAGACAAATGTGTATTTAATGACATGTCTCCATCACTGTAGTATCATACAGAGTATTTTCACTGCCCAAAAAATCCTGTGCTTCACCTATTATCCCTCCCTCCACTGATCTTTTTACTGTCTCCAAAGTTTTGTGTTTTCCAGAATGTCATATAGTTGGAATCCTACAGTAAGTGCCATTGTAAGATTGGCTTCCTTCAGTTAGTAATATGCATTTAAGGCTCCTCCATGCCATTTCATAGATTGGTAGTGAATTTCTTCTTAATGCTGAATAATATTCTACTGTCTGGATGTACCACAGATTATTTATCCATCATATGCTAACAGAAGCAACCAAAATGTCCAAGTTTGGGAAATTATGAATAAAGCTGCTATAAACATCTGTATACAGGTCTTTGTGCAGATTTAAGTTTTCAGCTCCTTTCTATAAATACCAAGGAGTGTAATTATTTGATCGTATGGTAAGACTATGTTTGGTTAACTAACTTTTCAATGGAGTTTAATCTTCCATTAAACCCATCCAATAAGTTCTTCATTTTGCTTATTTTCTGGTTATACCATTTCCACTTGTTTTTCTAATTTCTAGTTGTGACAAAATTCACAATTTCATCTTTTAATTCCTTGAACATACTGACAGTTATTTTAATGTTTGTGTTCATTTTCTCAATTTCCTGTGAGTCAGTTTCTATTTTTTTCTTGGTTTTTGGACAAGTCTTATATTTTCCCTGTTCTTCTTCTCTCCCCTGTCTATACTGACTGCCTTCATGACCTCATCCAGCCCCCGTACTTAAATACCTCCTATATGGTGATTACTCCCAATTGGTATTTTCAGCTCTGACCTCACCACTTAAGTTCAAATTCTTATCTCCTACTGCCTGCTGGATATCTATACTTGACTGTCTCACAAGCATCTCATCAAAGTTAATACGTCCAAAACCAAATTCTTGATTTTTATCACCTCCTCTAGCAATCTTCCACCTCTTGGTAATGGCAATTCCATTTTTATCCCTTGGAACAGAAACTTTGGAGTCCTATCTCCCTTCTTCCTTACACCCCACATCCAAGTCCATCAGCCAATCCTTGGATCTACCTTCAAAATGTACCTGCGGTGCAACCACATTTCACCACCTTTGCTTCTGCCACCAGCCTGGCCTGAGCACCATCCCCTCTCACCTGCATTACTGCCTTAACTTCCCAGCTGGACACTTCCTGCTCCTACCTTGGTTTCCCACAATCTATCAACACAGTAGCCAGCGTGATCTTGGCTTGAAGACTTAAGAGGTATCTTTCACTCCTTTGTTCAAAACCTTCCATTGGCCCTTCTTCTCAAGCAATATAAAAAGCAGTGTTCTTCAAATGGTGCTTAAGGCTTTCTGTGGTCCTCCCCCCCCCCCCCCCCCCGTTATCCCTCTGAGCACATCTGCTTCCTGTCACTTGCTCAGTCCACTCCAGCCACAGTGGCCTCCTTACTTGATTGAACAGGTCAGAAGGCAGACATCTTCTCTTTCAGGACTTGGCCTTTCTGTTCCCTCCTTCTTCAACATCCTGGCCCTTGACAGCCATGCAACCACTCCCTCACTTCCCTTAGGTCTTTATTCAAATAAGTCACCTTCTCAAGGAGATGTCACACAGCTGACAGATAAAATAAATAATAACAACCCCTCCCTTCACTTCTTATTCCCCTTACCCTAACCTTATTTTTTCTCTATAGAAGTTTTCACCATTTGGCATTAATTGTGGGTTTTATTAATTTTTACTGTCTCCCTTTCCTAGGTTTCAAACTCCATGAAAGCGGGAATTTCATCTGTTTTGTTCACTGCTGTGAAATCAGGGCCTGACATGTGGTTGGTACTCAAATAACCAGTAAAAAAAAGGAATGAATGAGTAGTGAAGAACCAAGTTAACGGATCACTGTGTACCTGCCTGACTTGCACCTTTTTAGGAATGGTCTTTATCTTTCCACGTATCTTTCTAAGGATTTATGACTTACTGTGTACTATACTAAAAAAATGCACAACACCCAAAGCAGCATACAACACAAGTACACGATACTGAGTTTAGCAACGAAGTACCAAAATTATCAAAGAATCTGTAACTGCATGAATATTTTGAAGAGACCAAATATTTCCTCTTAAAAAGCACATTCTGCAGCTAATGATCTATAGTCTCCTAGAAGATTTTTTTCCAGCTTCTTTTCATTATCTTTAAATAGATGGAAGCAATAAAAGGCACCCAGCATGCTCAGCGTGCTAATTACCTGACTGTAGCTCTTTTAAAATGCCACTGTCCCTTTAATTTTAAAATGAACTGTTTACACGCTCAAAGTTCAGAATATCAAGTGCTCTTGAACACATTAAGAAGTGCCTAAAGAACTAAAATCTTTGACTGTATTACAATATTTAATTAGGAAAAGAAAAGATTCTGTAATTAAGGTACTTTACATGATGGAAATGTGAAATGAAGAGCTTAAAATGAAATGATTTGACAGACTCCAAAGAAGTCTTTCTGCTCACACTTTCGATTGCCTGTGTTTTGTCTCTCTGAAATTGAAGACTATAGCTTAATTAATCAACCATTACATCTCAGTCAACAAAAGTTTCAAAGATAGAAAAGCAAAATGGAAGGGCAAAAACAGTCCACAGAGTGTTTTTTAATAACTCCAATTATTAAATTATGAAGAGCTCATGCAACATGCTAGATTCTAAGTTCTATGAGGGTAGAGATTTTTTTCCTGTGTGTGTGTGTTCTTCACGGCTGTATCCCAGGAGCCTAGAATAGGGCCTGATACATGTAACGCACTCATTAAAAAAAAAAAAGTGAAGGGTTAAATAGTACTCTGAATACTGGACACAGTATAGGGCAAACGTACTTGTTTTAATTACCACCATCACTGACTAAATATCACCTATGATGCATGGCTCCCTTTTGGTTTGGCAAGCATCTGAAAAGTATATTTTAGGGGGGTAAAAAGCAAGCTTATAACAGATTACTATTAAATCCTGCTGTTTCTTTAACGTAGGTGGACCAAAAATTGACTATAGCTCTTGGAACTTCATCTTGCTAAATATTTGAGAATATACCCTACAGTTAAAAGGATTAAGAAATTCTTTGTGTAGCCTATTTTGTTTCTCAATCTGTTAAGGGCAAATACAAGTGTCTACTTTGGCTTTTTCTGAATTTTCTTTTTCAGTCCATCCTCTAGCTAGAGTGAATAGTAATTCCATCTCCAAGATGATGGGGCAAATGCATGAAGAATCCAGGCTCTAGCCAGGCATATTTGAAGACCCTTAGATTGGGGATGGTGACATACACTGTAGTTGTCTACCAAATAACCTTTACTCCTTCCTTCTTACTAGCAGAGTCCAGATTTGCTTCCAAACAGCAATAGGCCACCCAAAGTAAAAAAGAAACCTACATTCTCAGAATTCCTTTGCAACTAGGAAGGGCCACATAACATTTCTGGCCAGTGACGTGAATTTAAAAAGTGGTTAGTTGGGGTACTAGTCAGGCAGACAGCAGAAGCATGTGTTTTACCTATTCCCTTCATCCTGCTGGAATGCAGATGCAATACTAGAAGCACAGCAGCCATCTTAAGATCATGAAGGGACAGGTACACACCAAGGACAGCTGACAATAGGAGAGAGAAGTCTGGATCACCACACCAGCTATGCACTACCTACCTTAATTTATCTTCAGTAAGAACAGAACCTCTCACTAGGTCAAAGCCACTGTTTTCAGGTTGTATTCCTTGATGCAGATTTGAATCCTCACTGATACAGATATTAGTGGGGACTAGACAATCAGAGGAAGTGAGAACTTTTGCTGCTGCTTTCTCTAAACTTATTAGCTTGGCATATTTATAAAAATGAAAGTAAACTACATGCTAATATCTGATTTTTCACATTTTGAGCAAGGCAACAACACTGAGAGACTAACTGGTGTCTGGTGCTCAGAGAAATTAAACTCTAAGAAATTAAACTTTATTTTACTGAATAAAATTAACTTTAAAAATTCATACAGGGATTGGGAAATCCAAGCACCACTAATGAACGTTAGAATGTAATTTTATCCCTTTTATCTTGGTAATTAAGATAATTATTTGTACATAAATAATGTCTCCAAAATATCTGCTACCATCAAAAAACAGCTGAATCTCAAACATTAAAATCCCTCCCAAAGCATGCCAAAAGCCATTGACTTGCAACGTACGGACACTGTTTCCTGCACCACGGTCAGCAAGTCAGACCAGCCTTACTGTATTTATCACAAATTTTAAGTTACTGCAGACAACACAATGAAGCTTTACTAAACACTCACAGATGTTCTCTAAATAAGTCCTGGTCATTGTCAGGCTGGAGATGATGTGACGCTTGACCCCTACAATCCCAAAGCCTCTGGTTTTGGAGAAGAGAGAGGTTACGGCTCATGTACATCATACTCCGCACACCCCAGGCAATGCACAGTAGTGAACTGTATCCCTGTCCTCACCAGCAGTCTGCCATACGCCAAGAAGTCTTCCCACCGCCTTCCCACCCAGCAAACTCCTACCAACCCTCGAAGACCCAAAACTAACCTCTCGTTCACTCTGCAACAGTTATCCCCTCAGGACCTTACAGCCACACCTTTATGACAGCATGCTCCACACAGCATTTTAACGGTCTCTTTGTGCATCTGGTATTTTTTTTTTTTTTGGTTTTTTTTTTTTTTTTTTGGTATTTTTTTATTTGGCTGTAAACTGCTCATCAAGACTATGCTTTCTTCATCTTTGCATCCCTAGCATCCATGGAATCCATGTAAAAATAATGAAAGTTTGCAGAACGACTGAATGATTCAGTGCACACATGATGGCACTTGCTATTGCCCATATCATGGGACAACGCATCAAGATTTAAGTCACGACTTACAGGATACACATAAAGCTAAGTTGACATTCGATGGAAATTTCAAAGGAAAACAGAGGGTTGTTTTGTTCACCATTTGGCCTAGGTATTTTTTAAATCTGGATATCAAAGGCCACCTTACATTTGAAAAGCACTCGAGCATTTGTCTGCACAGACACCGTGTGACAAAGCTACAGCATCCAGATGAGGTGGAGACTATGTGGCAATGTGACGTATCAGAGATAACATGAGAGATCTGATGACTCAAGTTCAAGTCCCAGCCTGGCTACTTCCAGCTACCAGACAGCAATTGCTTTCCCACCTCCCTGCAGGCTGCTTTGAAAATAAAATTTATTTACTGCTGCTCCCCTGCCCCAAGCCAGAGCACACCCTCTGGCCCCTAAGAGGCATGCACATGTCACTGAATCAATGACCCAGAGAATACACAGTGTCTGGCCTCGAAGACCAGGTCTTTGCCCACCGTGCCCTGCAGGCTCACAATGCTTCTTTACAAAATTCCACTTCACTTTTTCTACAAGTTCAAAATATCAGTTACTGGCTCTCGTCTCAGTGTTTTCTTAAGAGGCTATATGCCAGTTGTTGCCTTGACAATTCTACTTGCCCAGGTTTAATATGATATTGATTTGAAAGGAAAGAGGAGGGGGGAAAGCCCTTAACCATTCTACAATTAACTGTTAAGCTTATATAAAACTTGGTTGGAAACAGGCCGGTCTCTGTGTGACACTCTGTTTTCTCTAGAATGGAACTGCATTCCTTGTCAGGTGAGACAGGCCACCTAAACGTTCAGCTGGAAAATCAAGGGCATGTTCACAATTATGCCTAAAAACCAACTATTCATTCAATCCATGTGTTTTCATGATGCAAATTTAAAAAGTGGAATAATGTCGCCTGTGTTCCTAGGCTCTCTTTATACACTGTACACTTTCCAATTACTACTTCTCTTCAGAGGTGATCTGCTGGTTCTAAAGCAGCAGCAACAGCTTGCACTGGAGAAGGCAAACTAGTAATCCAAAGCTTACCAGAATCCAAGAAAATAAACGTTTACATGCGGACACTGAATTTGTATACAGTCATTCTTTGGTGGGTTCAACACACACACATTTCCCCATATAGGAGCACTAGAGAGGATTTTAAGAAAATATGTTTCAGTTTTTACCCTCCTCCTTGATTTTCAGTTCTGCCATCTCCCACGTGGGTGGGTTCCGTCTTTTAACTGTTTCCGTGGTTTATCACACAGGACTACAACTAAATACCCACACATACCCATCGGTAACCAAAGCACATTTTCCAGTCATCCTCATGGTTAACAAGGAAAATGACAGGCAGCAAAGCAGGAAGAGAGAACATAAAGAAATACACACAACTCAGATTGAATGGAAATTAAACTTCCCTTGCTGATAAAACTCACACACACATCTTTCATTCAGGACGATACATTTACAAAAGCAAAATTCGATTAACTGGAAACATATATGGGGAATTATATTACAGATACCGATTTCACTTTGTTATAAATGCTGAAGAAAACTACTGCTACTGAATTGGGGGGGAGGGGTGGAATGTCTGCACATTAATAGAGAATATGTAATTCTTCTCCAAGCTATGTTAGGTTAGCATTATTTTATGAGGACACAATTGGAATTTTAAAGGGTCTCTGGGAGTAGTCCAGTTGTCATCAGGTTGTAGATTGCTCATCTATGAGAAACTCAAGATATTCTCCTTGGTGATAAGACAGTGTCCTCTGTTAAAACAATGATAATTTTTATCTGTGCCTGTCACCCAATAAGCTAGATAGGCTATTGATTTAGCCTGGACATCCAAATACCCAAACAACAATGAACGGTGAATAAATTCAGTCACTAATAGAAGAAAAAGACAGATCAGTTTTATGTAGCTGGTCAGCAACCAGTCTACAAAGCAGAAGTAATTTATAAAACCTCTGAAATGAACATTTTTCTTATAAGTTTCTTACCTCTACTGAACCTTCCCAGAAATATGGTGAAGAACATTTACTCTACAACTGCAAAAATAAATAAATATATGAAAGAAAGAGATATTGGATACTACTGGGCAAAGTAAGATATATGGGCTCTCAAAACTCAATTTTGCTTGGGAAAAATGAAACCGATATACCCAATATTTGAACTTACCTGTATTATATACCCAAGAATTATGTCTCACAGGTATAGAAAGGCATTTTGCCTTTCCAAGGCACTAGAGAAGGAAAACATTTCATTCAGCAATTTATAAAACATATGTGAGCCTAACACTTCAGAGTGCTTTAAAACGGGGAAGTATTTTTTTTGTATGAAGTCAAGTCACATAAGCAAGAAGACGCACTTGCAATGCAAAAAGCATTCTTTTTACCCAATAAAGCAAGCTATCTTAGATCCGTCTCTCCATTACATGGAAAACCCAGTGAACCTAATCAAGTGAGGTTATCAGAGTTTCCTTAATCGAATCAAGAGTCCCACCCACCCTGTCTTCTCATCAATATTCCTCACCGCTTCCTCTTCCCCAATTACAAAAGACCAGATAACCCTGTGACTGATGGGAGATACGCACAAGCTTATTTTCCACTGTTAAACAGAGTTAACATACCCAGGGAAGCTATTTCAATTACTGAATAAATGGAAAAGGGTTAAATGTGGGATTTAATGGAACAGGATTGAACAATGTTCCCAACCTCATCAGCAAGCAAACAGGCAATTTCTGAGGAAAATATGCTAGAGAAGATAAATCTCATGAAAGATAATGTAGAGACAGCATTCACATTTCAAGGTTATTTCAAAACAACAACAACCACCTGAGCAGTATTTGATATGCAGTGGCCCATGAAGACAAACCAGAAAGTTCTCTGCCCTCGCAGAACTCCCCGCCACCCCACAGAGTTCCCACCTCCATGCCTTGGGCCCACACCGGGCCACCTCCACCAAGCCTGCCTTTCTTGCCTCCTCTGCTATGTCACATGTGCCACTTTCTTCACGACCAGGTTTTTGGTTCACCTCCTTCAAAATACCATTCCCAACTTTCATACACCACTCTTGAGCTTGCAAAGCCATCAGATTTCTAAGGGCTTTAAATTTCAACAAATATTTTCCAAGTTCAAAAGAAGGACTAAGGGTTTGTGGATTTTTTTTTTTTTAAACACAGTAGAAGTGCTGAATCATACCACTCATTTGCACTTAGAACAGGTACTACCACACTTCAGCTGGGTTGGCCTGTTTATTAATGAGCCCATTTCCAGCTTGCAAACGGTAACACACAGACGCTTTACACTGCATTTTGACACATGAGTAAGTGTGGCATCATCGAGAAGTGATGCATCCTGTTTCCCAAACTGGCAGGTAAATTCCATGCGAGAGAAACTTCTCAGGGTGCGTTCTTCACGTTCTCTCCTAGGTTTGAGCATTTGCTGCAGAGCAGCCTGGACCCGCCTGGACTGGTTTCCTGAAGAAGAGACTTGGGACAAAAGTCTGCCCCACACCATTGAGATTATTACTCTTCTGCCAATTCACCCTTAGAACTGAAATCTCTTCACGTCCAGATTACTGTTCTTTCCATTTAAGTCCAGTTTCTAAAATGGGCTCTTTGCCTTCTTTTATTATTGACTGGGAGCCAAATACCTGGGTTCTGGTTCCAGCTCTGCGGCCACTCAGCTACACAACTGCAGTAAATCACTTCTACTTCTCTCCCTCAGCTACAAAATGCTGAAGCCTAATCCTCCAAGAAAGTTCCGTGATTCTAAATTTAAAACAGTAAGAAGTGTAGCAATCTTTGAACGAACGCATTAATACCCTAACACTCAAGTCAGTTTCGAAGCATTTAACACCGAAGTTCTAGACGCCAATCACGACGCGACATGTCTGGGCTGATTCAATGGGCTCGAAAGCAGTGTCTGCCACCCAGTGTTGCTGTTTGTGGTGAAGCTTCTATCAATGAATGTAAGACACTCAGCTCAAGGCCTGGCATTCATTAAAGCATTCAACCAATATCAGCTATTACTAATATTAAAATGAATACAATTGGAACTAATTCTATAGATTTCATCAAAACTCAATTTCAATACAAGTTGACAGAACTGAGTCTGTGTAGAAATTCCTTTAAAAAAGAGGGAAGAGGGGGAATCATGATGTATTCGCTTGGCCACTACACATCATATAATCAAGAGAAAGCACATGCCAGCAACGCAGAATTTCCATGTTTAATTTTGTGTGATCCTCTCATCCCTCAGCTGAACCTTGTTTCCTGCTGAAAAATAATCTGAACATAATTCTGAATAAAGCCATGTACCATTAAGTGAAGTTTTCTTTATTTGTTCTATTAAAAAGGTATACTGATACATTTTTAATATATTCAGAAAAGACAGAAACTCTAATTAGAAAAGATACATGCATCCCAAAGATCATAGCAGCACTATTTACAATAGCCAAAACATGGAAGCAACCTAAGTGTCCATCGACAGATGAATAGATAAAGAAGATGTGGTGCATATATAATGGAACGCTACTCAACAATAAAAAAGAATGAAATAACACCATTTGCGGCATTATTATTGATGGACCTAGAGATTACCATACTAAGTGAAATAAATAAAAGACAAGTATCATACGATATCACTTATATGTGAAATCTAAAAAATGATACAAGCTTATTTACAAAACAGAAACAGATTCACAGGCATAGAAAGCAATCAAAGGGGAAGGGGAAGGGAGGGACAAATTAGGAGCTTGGGATTAACAAATACACACTACTATATATAAAATAAACAATAAGGACCTACTGTACAGCACAGGGAACTATTTCAATACCTTGTAATAACCTGTAATGGAAAAGAAACTGAATCACTTTGCTGTACACCTGAAAAATAACATAACATAGCAAATCAACTATACTTCAATAAAAAGAAAAAAGATATATTGACAGTGATTATTCTTTCCTCTAAACCTCCTTTCCACATCTGCTACTTCATTTGTACCAAAATAGCCTTCAACAACAGTTAAATGTTCAATTTCTTCCTATCTACCCTGTTCATCTGAACTTTTTCCTCATCACTTCTTCTCTGCTCTGAATCAGTAACCGTAAGGCTCCAACTTCTGCAGCACCGTCATGGTCTTCCAGCTCCCTTCCAGCTTCTCCCCTGACTGCCCACCACCATCTCTGGCTTCTCAGTTCTTTCATGAAGCTCCGGAAGAGCTCTGTCTACTCCACGGCAACTGGAGTCCTTCCGAACCTAACCACTTCTGCCTGCCTTATAAAAAGACCAAGGGTGTAGATGCTTGGTGCATACCACTCTCCTTCGGGAAGCCTAATGGAGAATTATCCTATACTTCTTTCTGTCGGTCAGACACAAAGCTTCAACGTCAGTACTTGATTAAACATTATCCCCCCCGTGTGGTTTCCCTGCCTGACCCACCTAAAGTCCCCTATTATTCTTATCACAGCACACTGTTTCCTTCACAGCAGTTAGAACAGCATCATTTATTTGATATCTGCCCCCTTCACCAGTCTGCAAGCCCATGAGGACAGTGACTTTATTTATTCATTCATCAATGGTGGTCAAGTGTCTAGTACAGTCTCATAAAACAAAGTATTCAATATATGTATTGAATAAATCAATGAAATTTGAGATACGTATGTGGTTCAGCACTGTGTCAGGCTCTATGGGGAAAAATGGTCATAGAGATGGTCCTCCATTATGGAACTGACAATTTAACAGCAACAATTTTATTTGAGAAACTTACAATTTTATGGAACTAACAATTTAGTTGGGAAACAAAACAAACTAAAGAAAAACATACAGAAGGCATGGTACAGATAACAAGCACTCAATAGGAAAGAAGTCAGCGTTGAAAGAGACAAATGAATGACCACAGTCATCAGAGAAAGTTACGTGGATGAAGTAGAACTCATGCTGGTCCTTTAGTGGATGGAGTAAATTAGGGCTGGAGAAGAGTCCAGCTGGTATTGCTCGATGAGAGGATTCTGGCAGAAAATATGCCAAGGAAGGAGATGTGAGTAAGCCTGACCCACAAGGAAAGGACATATTTAAGACTGACACTGAAGAGAGAGGCGGCTGGGCAGCCTGGAAACAGATTAGGAAGAGGTTTTCATGCACGAAGGAAGCCTTTGCAGAGGAGGCAATGGCTAAAAGAAAACCTCCTCAAGTTCAATGGGGAGCATCACGCTGGCATTGGGAGAGGATTAGCCTCACAGTTACAATCAACCAGTTAACAAAAGACTGGAGGCAAGGAGACCAACAAAGTGGTGGTGGTCACTAAGGTAACGATAGTGGGAAAAGAGAAGTAACAAATACCCAAGACTGTTCAAGTTCCCACTACTGCCACCACCATGTTAGAAAAGAAGAAGAAAAGCAAAAAGGGAAAAATGATGTGGTTTCAATGGGAATAAGAATTAACATGCATTTTTTGCCTCAGATGAATGTACGCTACACCTGGGAGATGAGAGCAACACAGTTCCTATTAACGACAGAGGCTAAGTCTTTATGCCACCTGGTAACACTTAAGACAGCTGAGTGAGGCTGATCCCAAGAACGAACCATTGAAAATCTCTCATGGACCCAGCACAGTGCTGCCCCTGTGAACCACCGTGGACTGCTATGTGAACTGCTCCCTGAAGACCTGCAAAACAACAGAGCCATGTGGCTGGCCTCTGATGACATCAGGATCCACATTAACAAGGCAAAGCTCAAAACCACACTAACTCAAATGTTCAAGGCTGGTACTTAGAGAAGGGAACAATGGAGTACTTGCCTCCAATAGAACAGGTAACTTTGTTTTCCATAAAGAAAAACAAAGAGAAGCTAAAGATTATGTTATTTTTTGCCCAAATCCCCAAAGCCACACGTTTCTAAGACTCTCAAGACCTATTATGACCAAAGAACTGTTTAAAATATATATATATATAGGAAAGCTGTATTATGATGTCCTGGCTTGCATTCAAGATTGAATTCTGTTTCTTAGGCAACATGGGTATCTCAGTAGATAAACAGCTATCAGTAGAGAGTTTTCATTATTGCTCTTTATACCTCATTCTGAAATAAAGGCAAAATTATAATTGTAACTGCTTTGTTGATAAATTAGTTACATTATTTTAGTGGAGAGCAATGACTTTTAAACCTGTTGGAGCAATATGAATAATTCAAGCTGAAGGTTTAGTTTTTTCAAGCTTGAAAAGTATTTAAATGTGTTTGTTATACAGTACTATATCTTTGTCAGTGGTTAAGGAAATAACACAAAGAAAACCAGAGCAATAGGAACAGCTAAGAAAGATACACTATCACAGTCATTTCATCCGTACAAGTGGTTATGGAACACTGACTACTTTTCTGGGACATGGAGGGCAATACAATACAATGAACACCTCCTTCACAAAGTTCACGTCCTAGCATTTGCTTTGACCTCAGTGTTTCAAATGGTCTTCTGGGATGGAGAAGATCCTAATCTGAAGAACCACTTACACTGTGTGCTGGCATCCGAGCCTTGAAACAAATAATTCAACCTCTCCAACCCCTCACTTCCTAATCTGAAAAATAGGAATTTTATAGGGTACCAAATACAATAATGTAATTGTGTTAGACAATCACTAGAATAGCCCCAACAGCTGCCGCCTCCTCTAACTCATGCCTTTGTATAGTCCCTCCCCTTAAACGTGGGCGGGACCTGCCTCTAATGAACAGAACGTGGCAAAAGCTACGGGTATCACTTCCAATATCAGGTGATGGAAAGACTGTCGCTTTTGTTTTGCTCACCCTATGGAGAAGTCCCAGGTAGCAAGGAACTGTGAGAGTTCTCTGGCCAATAGCCAGCGTGGAACTGAGGCCCTCAGTCCAACAGCAGCCAGGAAATGAATCCTGCCAAGTCCATGAGTGAGCTAGGAAGTGGCTCCTCTCCCAGCTGAGGACTCAGATGAGACTGCAGGCCTAGCTGACACTTTGACTGTAGTCTTGTGACAAACCTTAAGGCCAAGGCACCTAGCTAAGCTACAGCCAGATTCCTGATCACCAGAAGCTGGAAGGTAATAAATATTTGTGGTTTTAAGCTGCTAATTTTGGAGGAATTTGTTACACGGTAATAGAAAATAATATAAATGCAATGTATAAAATAAAGTACATTATGTCAGGTTTTAAAAAATTACATTGGGGACAACAGTAAACAGGGTTTTTTTTTAAAGTCCTCTTAAGACCTTCCTTGTCTTGAGTAAAAGTAATCTATTTTTATCCACTATCATCTAATATTACATATGAAATCTAATTAATTCATCAATGGTACTATCCCAAATTAGAGGTGAATCAACCATCAAAAGAAGAATTTTGACAAATTTTATGAAGATACCAGTGCCACCTGGGACTCACAGGGCCTAAACATAAACAGAGAGTAAGAATGAACAATACTAGCAGACAGACGTCTGTAGAGGGGGAAAAAATCAGCATCAAAGAAGATGCTGAATGATAAAGGAGCAGACGACTAGGGAACAACCCGGCATCTGTGGTTGCCTGACACTGCCTCACGACACACAGAGCAGAAATTCACACTTCTTTTTTTTAACCCCAAATCGTCCCTGAATAACAGCTATTACACGGTATGCGACATACTTTAAAAAAGAAAAGGATTACTATCTTGACCAAACCTGTCAACAGAATTTATATCCAAGTCCACTTCCATAAGAAATACGATTTAAGCATTTCAAAGACAGGATTAAATGAAATTAACATAATACAGATATATTATTCATATTTCAGAGGTCATGGGCATGTAGACCCAGTGCTTCCATGACATGGTTAGTAGACATCGTGTGTGATACACGGAACCACTGGCCCCGGTCCTTCACCCTCCACTTCGCCATACCCTTCGCCACTGACCCTGCAGCTCCTCCCTCTAGAGGCAAAGCATGCTTCCACACCCACCTGTAATACTTTGAGCGCTGCCGCAGGCCTTGCTTTGACCAATCAGGTGTGAACAGAAATGACAGCATGGTGATTCTGAGCCTAGGCTTTCCTGCACATCATGTATTTGGGTTCACCCAGTGATGCACTAAAGCCAGCTTGTAGCAGCTCAAGAAAACGAGCTGTTAAATTTTCAACAATATACAGGCCAGTTGTTAAACACAACATACCCGTTAATAAAAATTGTTACATAAATTTAAAAATAAATATTTTAAAAGGTACACAAAATCCACAACTGGCTAATTATTTTACTACATTTTTACTATTGCATGTGCTTTTGAGGTTGTCTATTGCATCCGCACGATGAAAGATACTATATAATCATGTTACTGTGAAGTTCTTCCCAGTGATGTCACATTGGTGGCATGAAATCAGCCATTACAAAAGTAAATACACCACAGAAATGGGCAAATGCTACAAATCAGGACTTATCTTCTCCAGAGAGCTGGTTAGGCTTCTATTACCATGAGAAATGCTTCCTCGTAGTATCTACACTTTCAGGCTGTTCCAGAAGGAACACACAGGCAGCAGACCTGAGTCCAACCCACAGCACGGAGACAAGTCTGGCCAGACCACAGCTGGAAGCAGAGCCACTGGCCAGGCACAGCCCAGGTCAGCCAATCCACAGTCAACCAGGAGAACCCTGAGTCTGAGAACAAATGCAGATTGACTAAGCTGATTTAGGAACAAGTTACTGAACATTATTGAGGGAATGGCCAAATGAAACACATGGTAAAGTGCAGTTTGGTCCATTAGTCTAAATGAAGAGGTAAGACTGGCATTAAAGAAAAACAGTGAACAGGTATAGACCCAGAAAGTGAGAAGTTGAAAGGCAACCGCTGAGAGATGGACAAAATGCTGTGCTCCAAATAACAGAGTGGAACAGCCATGCTGAGGACTCACGGCGATGTTACAGGAGGATGGCTGGAGGAGGGAATTCAGCAAGGATTTACTTAGCCCTCCCATGCACCAGGCACAATACCAGACACCATGGACTCAGCAGTGAAAACGAGAGGCAGCCAACCTGCTTCCAGACTAGTGGGAGAAACAGGTAAGCACGGAGGCCATTATAATCTGAGTGTTGAGAGGCAGGTGACAGGACTAGGGCAGGGTGCTCTAGAAGCACAGAGCAGAAGCTCCTGGGCCAGTTCATGGTATCCCTGAAGGCTTCCCAGGGGAAGTGACCCGGGAGCTGAGAATACTCCAACTGTTCAATGAGAGGTAACTAAAGGCTAAGTAATAAAGAAGCCTACTGCAATGAAAAAAAGATTCTGCAGGGAAAATGGGCAGAATTTGACAAGTGATTAGGTTAAATATGCATCACAGCTGGCCCTGGAACCCCAGTTGGGTGACGGTAGAGCCCTTTGCTGCTCCCCCTACATCGGGGGTTCGGGGAGGGCTGCTCAGAGGAAGAGGTTCTATTCATCTACGCAACCCTAGGGATAAGCACAGAACCTAGCCCAATGCCTGTGCTCAGACACTGATTACTGCAACTCTTCTCACCTCTCAGTTGACACTTTATCCATTCACCCGGCAGACAATCCTAGACATGTCCCAGAAACCAACCTCAACCGCTCAAATTCTGTCAGCATTTCATAAGAACATTGATGCACAAGTACTGTCTGTAAGTGGTATGACAACCAAGTGGATTAATTCAGTGTTTGGGCCAGGGCTTCCAGGAAACACGGCCTCACAAAAGCAGGAACGCCCTGTGCTCCCAGCAATGGGGAGAATGCACACATGTGGAAACCACATTCTTGATACACTGTTTTTTTTAAGATTTCTTTTTAATGTGGACAATTTTTTTAAAGTCTTTATTGAGTTTGTTAGGATATTGCTTCCGTTTTATGTTTTGGTTTTTTGGCCCCGAGGCATGTGGGATCTTAGCTCCCCAACCAGAGATCGAACCCACACCCCCTGCATTGGAAGGTGAAGTCTTAACTGCTGGAGCGCCAGGGAAGTCCCGTTACACTTTTTTGAAATCCAAAGTATACACACCTATTACTTCCACTTATGAAGATATGTCCAAACTACCCAGCTAAAATAGGCCATTTTCAATAGAAAAGTAAAATGCAAAGGTATCCTGAAATTTAACCTTTGAACAGTCCCAATTCACACTGATGTTCACGATGACAATCAAGTCTTACTTTAAGATTTTTAAGAATTAATTCTGTGGACTCCCCTGGTGGCGCAGTGGTTAAGAATCCGCCTGCCAATGCAGGAGACAGATGTTTGAGCCCTGATCCAGGAAGATCCCACATGCCACTGAGCAACTAAGCCCACGCGCCACTACTGAGCCTGCGCTCTAGAGCCCACGAGCCACAGCTACTGAAGCCCATGCACCTACAGCCCATGCTCCACAAGAGAAACCAGCGCAATGAGAAGCCTGCACACTACAACAAAGAATAGCCCCCCACTCACGGCAACTAGATAAAGCCCATGCACAGCAACAAACACCCAACACAGCCAATAAATAAATAAATAAATAATACATACATAAATACATTTATTTTTTAAAAAAATAATTAATTCTGCAAGTATGACTACCCTGCAAATAACGTAAAAACCAACTTCATTTTGTTAAATCAAGCAAACTAAAGCCATTCCACTAGATGACAATTCAAATATTGAAACACAGAAGGAAAATAAAATATTTGACAAGGCTTTCATTTAGAATATCTCAGGGTACAGTTCAATCGAGCACCACTCTCTTCTTCTGAGATTGTTAGCCTACATTCAAATATGAAAATTAATAAGGCCATTTTCTTCAGAGACTTGGATAAAAAACTCAGTAAGAATGCCGCAGACAGGATAGAATCATTTAAGGGGAAAAAAAAAGTTAAATCATCAATCCATTACTGTCTTTCTCTGCTACCATTTAAATATACACCCAAGGCATTTCCAGTATAAAAAGCAAAATATAAACGGTGGAAGAGACAGTCGCCCTGTTTGACTTTCCTGCTTCTGCTGGACTTTACTCTTGAACATCCTGTACATTTGATTCTTTTTTTCACCAAGTATTTTTTCTGCTCCGCTTGAATCTCTGCCATGCCAAGTTAAACTTTCCCAAATCTTCTTGTTCTAATCATAGCACGGCGAACTCTGGTAAAAATAACTAAGTAAAGCTTCCTTAAAACGACTAGGATCTATAACAAAAAGCAGCTTCAGAATAAGATTTTTTAAAATATTACAGCTAAAGTCACCACATTGCCACAAAGTCTGAAACAGCATGTAAATACTAAGTGCAATTCACCCCCTCCCACACACACACACACACACACACACACTACATTAACCACTCAAACTTAAGAATTCCCCTCAAACTGTATATGCACAATACATAAGTGACATATATAATTAAAGTGCAGGTTATTAGAATTAGGTCTCATGCCTTGGCCCCTATATTTCTAAAGTTCAACTCAAAAACTCAGTCTTTTCCCCTTTATGTTTAAGGCAGCAAAGGTCAAGGCATGAAAACTGAATGGTCCAGTCAATTCTCAAGAAGCAATCATGGTCCACCAGTGGCAAAAGACACAGGAGTTCACCCTGTGCAGGTATATAATGGGCTTTACTTCTTGCACCACATTGCAGGAGCCCGAAACACATCACCCCCTTGCCATAGGAATTTTGTTTGGTTACGCAGACACTAAGTCTTCAACCAAACTACAATCCACCTAAACCAGAGTTAGAATAGATTTAGGATATTTTAACTTCTCATTTTTTCCCCTTAATGAAACGATGCAGATAATTCTAGGTAATGTTTTTCTTAAGAACTGGTTGACCTCTGCAAAACATTAGATAACTTCCAACCTGCAGGATACACTAAACATGTAGCTTTTGCTCCTGCTGATTTTTTTTACTCAATATCTAAGTCATTTGGAGAAAAAAAAGTCTATTAGATATTTTGAAACTAATTAGCTGTTGGACTCAAAGATAACAGGACAGCCACTTGGGAGTGGGAGGAAAGAGTGACACAGAGGTCTGAATAACTAGTTTTGAAGAGGGCTCTTCCAACTCACCCTTTCTTGAAAGATTTAAAAATTTATTATGGAGATACAAATATTTAAATGTCCCAGTCAGTGATTTTGGAGCCAAACTTTTGAAAACTCAAGTTTTTCAGTAGAGAATAGGGACACACGTTATGAGCAGCAGCTTACTTGGCCAGGGGTTCAGTATGTGAAGGCCATTTAGAAGTTTGTTTATGAAGCACTGACATTCCTAATCCCAGCTCTTAGTCCTGCAACATCAGTGACGTGCCCTGGAAAAACCAAGAGATGTTCTATTACATTTGGAAGCAGAGGGCAAATCTCCAAGTTTGAAATTAACAGGAATGACTCAGACAAATAGCTAAGTTGGACTACCTTATTTAAAGCCTATTTTAAAAGTCACTTAAATGTCCAATCACATCAATAACAATAAGTTTTTAGAAGTTACAGGCTTTAAGCCTAGGCATTATAAAGAAACGACGTCAGTCTCGAGTCTGACATCGGCTTCTGTCCGTTAGGGTAGTTGCTTGGGGCTACAGCATTCTTGAGTTATTTGGCCTGCTCTTTGATTGTGATAAATGGTTTCATAAAGTTCTCATGGCACATCTGACGCCATCCACTGAAGCTGAGGAATAAGTGAAACGTGACTTAGAATTAAGTGGAAAATAAAGGGTGCAATGATTTTCTAATACTTGGTGTTAAAACAGGTTAATAAAGAAATTAATCTATGAACATTGATAATGAATGTTGTATTCTCCCTGAAAATAATACTAGCTTCCTGGAAAAACTGTTAGATTTCACTTTATCATCATGTTTTTGTTATTCCTACATAAGCTAAAGTGAAATGTTAGGTAGCAAGAGAATGTTACTTTTTTAAAGGTAGAAATTGAAGAGAATTTTTAGCACTTAGAGGAGCTCAAGACTCCAGCAAGAAGTAAAAGATTAAAATCAGAGTCTATAACTGAGATTTAAAATATATGTCACTGTCACAATTCAGTTTCTGATGTCTGCCTATAACCAGTGGCATACCTTATAAACCAGGGGCTCTAAAAACAGTTCAAATGATTTATCACGAAACATTTTCTGTAAGTATACCCTTTTTCAGTGATTACTGATCAAAAAGTTCTCTCATCCAGATACCTGACTGAATGGCAAAAAGAGGAGTTTATAAGGTTTACCCACTGCATGTTGTCGAGGGCCTGAATATGAAGCAGTGGGGGTGGGCAGTAAGATGCACAGAAAAAGGCACATTGTCTCAGTTGTCAGCAAATGCTTTAAAATTTGCTATGCTATCCGTCTCAATTCCAGAACATCTGAACCTGTTATAGTAAAATCAGAGCATTAGCGTTATATGGAAAAAAAGATACAACTTATGTCATAGGTGAAGAAAATATTTCTCTGCAAAATGTTTTAAAACTAAAAGTTGGGGGGGAAAATTCAAATCTGGGAAGAATGTCCTACCAGGAGAAGGAGGAAAGGGGAGGAAAGATGGAATGCACTGCAATATGAAGGACAAAATAAGAAGGTTAACATATGAAAAGCTAAAATTCAAAGTAAAATGGCAAAAGGCTGCCAGAGAATTCCAAGCAGTTCAAAATGGTTTATTATTATAAAAGCACATAACTTTAGACCCAATTTACCCGCTTTAAAAAAAAATAATAAAGGGTCAGATAAGCAAATACTCTAAGAGTGCTTTGAAGATATTTAACTACTTGGGAGAAAAAAACTTCATCCAAGTCCCTCTTTACATGTAGACAGTAAGTTAGTTAAAGACGAAAATCACCTTCCCTAACCGTTGCACTGGCTCGGAATGATGGACATATGCAGTTGAAAATCATAAAGCTGAAATAAATATTCTTTAACTCGAGACTGCCCAACACCACTACCAGCTCCTGGAAGCCCCAGCTCAGTTGTCACATTATTAAAATAGCATTGCCCTGGGCATGTTCTTTGCCCTTCACTTTGAGAAACTAACTGGAATAACTTTTTCCCTTCTGCTTCATAGTCTTGAAGAACTAAATTTAGGATGCCACATTTTAGATAATGGTCTATGAAGTCAGTGTGCCTATAAAAACAATGGACAAGAAGTAAGAGACCCTTAAGTCGTAATCCAGATTTTTATGATGACTTAGAAAAGTGATGTGAAATACAGCTCTTCATCTCTCTGGGCCTTAGTTTCCGCATCAGTAACATGAAAGAACTGCATTTACAGTGGTTCTAAGCTTTCCTGGTCACAGGGCCTCCTGTAATATTTGTAACAAAATCCCCAGGATCTCCCCCTGCCAAAGCATGGACACACGCTCACCACCTGATATGTGACTATGGGGAGGTAGACCATCACCATCTCCCTGAAGCCCCCCCATCAACCCCACCTCCAATGCCTATACTGCAGGACTTCTCAGGCTCCACCTAGTTCTCACACTCTAACCCCGTCATCAGGGTGTGACCCTTTGATAAATTACCTCCCAAAATGAACATACTGGGCCAGGCCCACCTAATGATAAAAGGTTAAAGCCTGGCTATGACACGGTCAAGTACATTTCAGAGAGCTAAGAAAAGTCCTGTATGTGACAGCTTCTTCAATTTCAAATTAAAAGAAAATCAACTACCTCAAATGTAGCTCTCCAAAGCAAAGAACCCTAACTCATTAGAACTGTGCCTTCGTGGTCATCTCTTCTAGAGCCCTATTTGAGATATTATGTAATGTCAGTTTGGATCCCAGCTTCTGTAGGCTTGACCATCCCCACCTGTAGCCCTTGGAAGCCAACCCGACCAGATGGATTGCCCCCTATTCTGGAACAGTAATAATTCCAAAGGCATGCATGCCTACCTCTCTCAGGGAGATTCGATCCATAAACTGAGCTAATAAGCCTATGAGCTCTCTCTCAGTAGTGTGAATTAAGAAACAAAGCAACTAGAGTAAGATGGTAGGAAAGTATGAACAAAGATTACCCAGAGTACAGATTTTGATTGACCCAATAAGTGTGTAATAACCATTTTCATGCTTTCCTCTGCCTAAATGAAAACTGGCAAAAATGCCAATTATCTCCTTAATCCCTGGAGAAATGAAGGTATGATCAGTAGATCCTTATTACATAAAGAATTTAAGAGCTATTGATATTGTTCACACAGATATCTAATGGTATCTTAATATTTCCTTCTAAATCTGAGAAAGAAAAAAAAAAGGAAAAACTAAGTCAAATTGAAGTTTTCCCCAACAGTTTATTAACTACCAAAATTTTACAGGTACCAAATATCAAAGGGCATTGTTCAAAAAAAAAAAAAAAAAAAAGACTTGTAAATGAACACTTACTTATATAAAGGACTCTATGATACAGAACACAGTAGCTCATATTGCAAACAGTATTACAATTCTTTGTCAAAATTCATTTTTTACTTCTAAAAGCTATTTGGGTCACTTGAATATGACAAAAATTAAGCCATGCTCTTCTTTCCCTCCCAATAAATCCCTTAGAAACAGCAGCAACAATTTAGGAATGTAAATGGATTTTCCATTTGCATTTATACTTAATGATGACTTAAACAGAAGGAATACAGCTTAATTTTTTGGAGGGAGATTGAACCCAGAGGAATATGTTGTTTGGGAAAAAAAGCAACGGGCGGTGGGGGGAAGCTGATTTGGACTAGCAAAATACAAAGAATGCCAAAAGAAAAAGCACTGTATTTAAAAAGCAGCTGAAGGCATAGAGAAATTTAAAAATATAGCACTCTGATGCCTGGTCTGATGGTGATGGAGCACGGGGTGTCTGTCCTCTGCACAACATTAAATACTGAAGAACACCTCACATTAAAAGCCTACAAACACCCATTTGAATTCATTTCAGTTTTACATTCTCACCCCTGTTAATTCCTTTTGCTACCTTAGACTTTACATGCAACTGTAACTAATGTTGAAAATCAAACTTTGATTTTAGAAGAGATGTGTGGCTATGGTAATATGAGATATCCCACACAGGGTACATAAATAGCTTCAAAAGATAATACCTCAATAACAAGGGAATTTCCACACAAACTTCCTTAAGTCAGCACTCCTGGAAGTCCCTTCCAAATGGTCCCTTCTTCTGAAAAAATATGCTTCCCCTGACACGTCACGGGAAGCAGACACTTTTCAAGTGGATTTTGCCTAAGTCTATCCTGAAAGTACTTTTCATATTTAATTCTATAATGTCAGATAAATGACCCAACCAAAAACCATTTCTCTCCTAAAATATACATCTGAGCATAAGCCTATGACAGCTTAACATATGTATGTGTATATACACACACAAACACACTCATTCAGTCCATCGAAAGAGAAATTAAATGGTATGTGCTCAGAAATTCAAATTTATAGGCTGGCTTATGTTCAAAAGCTACAGGTTCAACTTTAGATCAAGAACATGAGCAATAACATAAAAACCACAGCAAATCATAATCCAAGGTATTATTAATGCCATGTCCATCCCAGAAAAAACAGCACTAGACAATGTAAAAGACAGTGCAGTACAATTCAGAACCAGTATCTGACAAAGTGCTCAGCTACCGATTTTGAGTACTCTCAGAATTGAGTATTCTCAGCATGTATAATTATGGGTACTAACACCATAATTATATCTAGTGATTCTTGATGGTGATAAGATTAAGAGTCATTTTAAAAAGAAATAGTTCAAACCAGACGAAAGGAGAGTAAAATGAGCCAGGCCCTACTATCAAGTCATGGTCATTCTTGTTTCCTCTGTCCCTGCCCACTTCCCCACCTCCCAGCCATCATCTCATAGCATCCTTAAAAACTTCTGTCTATATCTTTAAAAGATAACTCTTTTTAAACATAACCATGAAGTCACACCTCAAACACTGAACAGTTAATTCCTTACTACCAGATATCTAATCACTGCTCAGTCTCCCCAGTTGCCTCAAAATGGTTTCAGTTTGTTTGAACGGAGATGCAAACAGCATTCACAGACTGTGATTGATGGCTACCTTTTAAGAGTATTTTTTAATCTTTAGGTTTCTACTCCACGTTCTTATCCATTTCAACTTATTTGTTGGCAAAACCATATGGTCTGTCCTCTATATTGTTTTCCATGGTTCAGATTTTGCTGATTGCAACTCCACAGTGTCGTTTAACAGGTCTCTCTTTTCCCGGTATTTCTTGTAAACTGGCAGATCCAGAGACTTGAACAAAATCAGTTTGGGTATTTTTTGGTTTGGGGGTTTTTTTTTGCTAGAATACATCCTAGGTGGTATTGCCCACTTTCATTAGGAGGTGAATAGTATTTAGTTGTCTCTGTGTGATGTTAGTAGCTATTAATGATAATTACCTGAATCCATTACAGTTGACCCTCAAACAACACAGGGGTTGAAGTGCCAACCACCATGCAGTTGAAAATCTGTGTATAACTTTGCAGGTGGCCCTTCATAACCATAGTTCCACATCCACAGATTCACTCAACCATGGATGTTATGGTACCACAGTATTTACTGAAAATAATCCACATATAAGTGGACCTGCACAGCTCAATCCTGGCTTTTTGAAGGGTTAACCGTATTTTATTAGTGTTTGCAAAATGGTAACAATTGTTCTAAATCAATTCTTCTTCATATATTAGCAAAAAAATAAAAAAGAAACTTCTATAAAGAGAAATATCAATTATCTGGTTATTCGGAGGAACAATTCCAATTGAAGAGGCAGGATATATGATTTTTTTTTCTCTTTTGATTTTTAAGGATTTGTATTGTTTACAGTGGTAAGAATATCTACCATGGGATCTACTCTCTTAAAGCTTTAAGTGCAAAATACATAATCGTTAACTAGAGGCACAATTTTTATTTTAATTTTGCTTTTTTTAATTATGTAAAACATTCTCTTTTCCTTTTTTCCTTTCAGTTTTCTCTTCCATTTTGTAACATAAGCTGCCTCTCAGCAGCAACCAACACACTGACAACGCTCTCCTGGAAATAACCTCCCCACTTGGTTTCTAGGACATCATATTCTCCAGGTTTTCCTTGTCTCTATGGTTTTTCTTTCTCATTCTCCTATTTTTTCTTCTCCCAAGCCTCTACTTAATGGAGCTCCTCAGGGTTCAAACCAGGATCCCTTCTCTTCTCTCTACACCTTCTCCCCAGCAAGTTATCTGTTCTTAATGCCATTAAGTATCATCTATAGTCTAACTGCAAATTTTTATCTGCAGCCCGAAGCTCTCCACTGAGCTTCAGACTCAGGTACCCAAGTATCTATAAAACTTTGATGCTTGGTTGTCTAATAAGCACCTTAAGCACGGACAAAGCAGAACCCTAAACTACTGCTGTTCCTGCAAACTTGCCCCTCCTGTCCTCCTGCATCTCGGTACATGGCATCCAACTACTCAAACCGAAAACCCAAGCATCATCCTTGATTTCTGCCTCTGCCTTACTTCTTACTCAATCCTGTTGTAATTTCTGTTTTTTTTACTTCCAGTCCCCTCTTTTCCACCTCTTGTGCCACCCCCCTCCTCCCCTCCAGAACCTCTATGTCCTCCTCACAGGCCTACAAGCTTCACACCTCCCTTCACACGAGGCATCACCCAGCACCCAGAATGGTCCTTTTCAAGACTAATTTGAACATACCACCCTGAAGTGTAAAACAGACCAACGCCTTCCTTTAGTACTTTAATTCTAATGTCCCTCTCAAGGCCTACAAAGTCCTGCACGATCGGCCCAGCCTTCCTCTCCAACTTTCTTTTGTTAAATTCTCCTGCTCTCTTACCCCGCAGGCTGAACTACAGTGGCCTCCTCTCAACCCTCAAATGTGCCCAACTCTTTCCTCTGCCTCACAACCTCAGCACAGGTGGTTCCCTTGGCCTGCAAGCTCTGCACTGCACTCTGCTTCCATCTTTACCTGGCTGGCTCCTTCTCATCCTTTTAGCTCTCTGCTTAAAATGTCACCTTCTCTAAGAAGCACTCCCTGACAATCCCTACATCCATCACTTCAACTTCCATTTGATTATGAATCACCCACCATATTAACTTCTCATGGAGAGAGGGTCTGTGTCCTGCTCCCTGCACTTGCTCGCATAACATACTATATATACATCATGCACTACTTACTAGGTATGGGCAGATTTCATCCCAGCATCCCCGAGTATTCCTTGTCTATTTTTGACTCACTTGGTAATTGAGTCCTTCTGCTGCTCCTTTACTCAAGAACTACAGAACATACAGCCCACTTCTTCGTTTTATCTCACTGGACTATGAGGTAGATTTATAGACCTTAAACTGAAGGCTACAGTGACTATTCCATTTAGCAAAGAGTCCTTTGGTACACAGACCCACAAGCAATCCACAGATAGAATTCAGAGGGCCATGAACTTGAACGAGAAAACAACTTCATGTTTTGTTCAAACTCTTAAATTTAGCATTTCTACTCATTATGAAGGTTGGCTACAAACTACAATGCTAGTTGCAATACCTGTGACTTTGTCACCAATGGAAATCTTCAGATGTTTTCATATCTCATAACTTAGACATCTTGAAGTATCATTTATCCTAATTATTATTTTGAAATTACAATTATTAAACCTGCTAGATCTTGTCAGTCAGTGCTTTAAAGGAACAAGTATTTTCTGTGTCATACATTTTTAATATTTTGATAACTATATTTCAATATAATTGGTTTCCTTTGTAACCCTGGTGTTTTATTTTATGCATTTAAAGTTTTGCTTGGCTCCACATACTAGTGATATAATGAAGAGGTAAGAGGCAGAAGAAATCCATCCTGCTGGGGAGAAGCATTCATTTACTGACTTACCCAGAATTGCCAGCACATGGTGACAATGAAAAGAAGGCTGGAACTTCCCTGGTGGCACAGTGGTTAAGAATCTGCCTGCCAATGCAGGGGACACGGGTTTGAGCTCTGGTCCAGGAAGATCCCACATGCCGCACAGCAACTAAGCCTGTGCACCACAACTACTGAGACTGCTCTCTAGAGCCTGTGAGCCACAACTACTGAAGCCCAAGCACATAGAGCCCATGCTCTGCAATAAGAGAAGCCACCGCAATGAGAAGCCCACATACCACAACGAAGAGCAGTCACTGCTCGCCACAACTACAGAAAGCTCACTCTCAGCAATGAAGACCCAATGTAGCAATAAATAAATAAATAAATAAATTCTTTCTTTTTATAAAAAAAAGGGAAAGAAAGAAAAGAAGGCTGGCTCTTTGCCAGTTTTAGTATTGTTTTCAAATTCTCTCCTGGCCATGCATCCGAGAGTAGATCACTCCCATCACCCTTTCCTTGGGACACGGCTGCCTAGACCACCACACCCAGGGCTCAAGACACATAGAAGGTTAAAGAATTCCTGAGCTGGAACTTCCACGTAGTGTAAGAATAAGGAACCCTCGAAGATTCATAAAAGTGACTAGGTAGCTAATATTAAAATCTTTGTTACAGAAATGAAAATCAACAAAAATTTAATCAAGAAAACAGAAGACATCAATTAATATAAAAGAAAGTTTTAAAATAAGAGAAACCGAAACTTTTAAGCTACAATACAATGGATAATTTCCCCCATTCATAGACCACTAAAATTGATAGGAAGGAATAAGTACTCTAAGAATATACAGAACTCTTACAAATCAGAAAGAAAAAGACCCAGTAAAAAAATGTCAAAGAACACAAATTAGCAAGTTAGAGAAAAAATAAACTGTCCACAAACATGACAATTTTCTACTTCACTAGTATTCAAAGAACTACAAATTGAGATCCAATATTTTCATCTATCAGATTAACAAATTTTAATGAAAAATAATGCTACTTAATATAAAATAAAGGGTAAGAGAAATACCTATATACAGTACATTGTTCTTCTAAAGGACACAATGGCATACACATCCAATATCTTAAAAACGTATTGACTCTTTGTTCCAACAATTCAACTTCTAGGAATTTATCGTAAGAGGAAGATCATATAATTGTGTAAAGATCCATGTAAGTTTGTAATCAAAGCATGGTTTACAACTACAATTTTTTTAATGAATAAGAATACACATGTCCAAAAAGAAATTTGTTAAATTATGGTACATCCATAAACTATGCAACCATTTAAAACAAAAGTCTAGTTTTTCTGATTTAGAATACTTAAGATGTATTAAATGGAAAAGCTAGATTATGAATTTATACGTCTCTTATGAGCCACATCTTGGTTTCATTTTTAAGTACGTACATGTACATAAAACCCTGAAGGCTATCAGTATTTCCAGAACAGTGTCACCTCTAGGTCATATACAAATGACTTTTTATAATTTAATTTTCTGATTTTTTTAACAAAATAACCTATTACTTTTATAATGAAAAAATATTTACCTTTTAAAAATGCAATTACCATATTTAAAATATCCTGGGTCATAGAGTAAGATGAAAAGCGAACATCCTCTTAAACAGCATGACTTCTAAAGACAATGTTGGTGTCTCCCAAACGTACTTTCAGGTACCTCCAAGCCAAGGTGGCATGCTCTTCTCTTTAGTATATATCCTGGCCACATATGCCATACGAAAAATTCAACACAGAAAAGCTATACCCCAGGTGCTATTAGTAATTACCATCTCAATGTCCGTACCACCAAATACTTATCAAAAGCTGTGTGAAGGGAAATGAGGTTGAGGAATCATGACCTTGATGGACATGAAATCCATCTTTCTTCCCTATTCTGCATCTAGACTAAGCCAAAATCAGCAGAGAAGCAGTTTTGGCCTAATCATTCGTTCCAACAACCACCTCTGGGTATTAAACCTACCACTCCCAGTCCCTTATAGACTTGCTACTACTGAGTTAGCATCCATGGAATTCCATCAGCCTATATTGTGGAGTGTTGCAGTAAACATGCCTATGAAATTCATCACTGTCTACTGTAAGTGAGGGGAGAATCTGTTACACCTGGGAGGAATTCTTGCCTGGGATTAGCATCAGAAGTCGGTACTGCTTCTTCTGACTAAACCATCTAGCAGTGCTTTTTAACCTTGAGTGGGGGGTATGGTCAATACATGCCCCTGAGCATCTGATGAAAGCTGTGACTCCTCTCCATATGCACACACTACACTTTGCAAACAATTTCAGGGAGTGCAGAGCCATTTCCCCTGTCTCCACATCTTACGGACCAAGCTTCCTTCTCACAAGTTCTCTTCTCACATGGACTGCTGGAAAGTTTCACTTCCAATTTAATGCCCACCTTCAGCAAATACACAGTTCACCTTGGGATGCATCTGCAATAGTTGCATACGGTTCCAGTCCACATCCCTGTACTAACCAACTTTTAACTTATTGTTCTGCCAAAGTTCACATATCCTATAAAACTGACTTTGGGGGAACAAAGATAGGAAAAGGACTATCAACAGCAACGTACCACCCTAATTCCAAAACCTACTCTGAGAGTCACCAGTGTGACGGACCTTGTATTTCTAGTCCTCTCGTTTTCCAGACGCATAACAACACTGCCCTTCCTGGTTGCAGACCGTAACAAGTTCCAGCAAACAAGCTGTAAACAGAAGTAACACGTGTCATTTCCAGACTAGCACATTTAACCACTGATGGAAACCCCTCAGAGCTCTTTTCTCTGGCATAGTTCCCAGCAAGATTAGAAACAGAGGCTGCTCAGGGAGTCTGAGTCCCCAAGTGACCACGATGCACCTGTGGACCTGTGATGAGCCTGATGCCGTTCTACACTAGAGAGATCTGGTGGTGTTTTTATCTGCCTAAGTGGATGGATGTACCTGATGGACAAAAACAAGAAGCTATAGACCTCTCTCTCTTGGGAACCTAGGCTCCAAGATTTTCCAAAGGAAACATAAGAATGGCAGGGGTCACATCCTGGAGGTGGGCTCAGGTTTTCAGCAGGTCTGGTCACATTTGGAGCATTGATGGGGCAGGACCACCACGGTCCTGCTAACAGGGAGCACTGAAGAGCACTATCTTAGGACAGGAAGCAGAGAGGTCCAGGGTTTCAGCAGAGTGGGCCGGGCTGGCTTGATCGGGGTACCTGGGCAGAGACTGGTTCCATCCCTCAGGCCATGCCCTGGACCCTTGCCAGGGCACTCACACCCAGAGCGTGGCAGCTGCTACAAAGGGGCAAACACCTTCCATTGAGCTCCGCTGACCTTTGCTGAAGGACTACAGGGAATGCACTTCCACAGTCACTGAGGGCCTCTTAGGGTTATTTTGTCCCTGGTTGTGTCCCAAAAAGCACTTAAAGCAGTTCATCAAATGTGTGTATTTTTCTACAAGGGAAGAAACAAGAGTTCAAGGGGAAAAAGATAAGAATTTTTTTTTTAAAAAAACATGAGTTTAATTTTTTTTTAAATCAAATCAAAGCAGAAAAAAACATGATTTGCAGCTCTAAGCACTATAGACAGCTAGGCCACAAATTAGACTTTTATCATGTTCATAGGCAGCACAAGAAAGAAACAGAATCAGTTACACGAAAAACAAGGTCCCTAAGAACAAGCAAACTGGTTACTCCAGAGCAGCCCAACTCTCAGGAGGGAGGCCAGGGAGAAACTTGTCCCCTGTGGCCTCATAACGAGGTGACTGTGTAACATGATCCTTAAGGTAAATAAGGGTTTCAAGGGATTTTTCTCAGGAGCATGCCTCAGTGTAAGCTCACAGCCTCCAACCAAGCACCATTCAGAGGAACCAATTCCAAGGGTCTAGCCTAGGCTCTCAGGAACTCAGCTGTCTGGTGAGCTGAACTGACCCAGCAACACATTTTAGAATATCGAGAAGAATTAGATGTGGACTTCCCTGGTGGTGCAGTGGTTAAGAATCCGCCTGCCAATGCAGGAGACACGGGTTCAATCCCTGCTCCAGGAAGATCCCACATGCCGCGGAGCAACTAAGCCCGTGCACCCACAACTATTGAGCCTATGCTTTAGAGCCCGTGAGCCACAACTATTGAGCCCATGTGCTGCAACTACTGAAGCCCACGTGCCTAGAGCCCATGCTCCACAACAAGAGAAGCCATGGCAATGAGGAGCCCGCGCACCACAACAAAGAGTAGCCCCTACTCACCGCAACTAAAAGAAAGCCCCCGCACACAGCAAAAAAGACCCAACACAGCCAATTAAATAAATTAATTAATTAATTTAAAAAAAGAATTAGATGATACACATGTATTAAAAAACTAATTGAAGAACAAAGGGAGGCACTGGGGTTGGGGAAAAAAATCAATAAACACTTTAACACTTTTGAATTCTCTGAAACTATATTTTAAAGATCCTAATTACTAAAATAATAACCTTTTCAGCTTCAGAATCCAATAGGATGCCAGAGGGATCTTTGGAAACATCTGAGACTGATATGCAACTGGGTATATAATAAATTGGACCAGATGAGGGGCAAATGAGGCTTCGTGATAATGCAATATTTTAATTAATAGCACCCTGGATGGACAGCGTATCCTTCAGGCAATTCTCCATAACTACGATGCTCCCCATCTAGCATTAGGTAGTTGAATGGCCCTGGATTCTTGCCTGTACTCCCACAAACTACCTAGCAGAGAATGGACACTTCCGCTGCCTCCAGTGAACATCTAAATATGTTACATGTTAACCAAGCTGGAGATGGTAGCTCAGAGGAGGAACCTATTCCTGAACAGAAGGCATTGTCACCTTTGCAGAGAAGTCAGTCGAGGAAACAGCAACAGGAATGGCCAGATTTCCCTCAAAAAATAACCTTGGGGCCTTTTTCCACACAAGGACAAACGGGTAAGCAAGGGTCCAGAACCAGGCTTCTCAAACTGAGGCAGCTGTACCCCAAAGAGGAGGCGATAGGTGATGTGTACACGTAAGCCGCAGGATGGACAAGGGACATCTGTCTGATGCATCCTTTTACAGTATTAAGTAGTCACTGTAAAGAACTTAGCATATGTTATAGATATGGCAGAATGCAAGAGTTACTGTACATGATTCTTAAAGTAAAAATAGAGGTCTTGAAAAGTCCGCTGCTATGAAGTATGGTGTCAAATACCCAGGAACTAGCATTTATTACTAATTCAGGAAGTCTGAAGAGACACAAAGAAAATTAGGTCAATAGAAAGAAAAAAATTCAAACTCATTTATACTAAGATATATATTTAGTTACTCATAAAAAATGTTTATTATTTACATAGAACATATATAACATTTATATACATATATTTAATATACTTGACTTTGCACTCACCGACAATACCTGAATTGTATAAGATACCTTTCTACATCTCAAGGCCAGAATAATTTCTAGCCAGTAAAATATTTTATACTGAGTATAATCAAGTACCTATCTCAGCCATTAACATACACATCCCACTTCACCAAGGTAAGTTAGGCAATAGAACTTTTTAACAAACTCCCTGGAAAAACTGTTTGGAAAAGAGTGTTCGGTTGCACAGGGATGCTACGTAGACACCAGACAGATGCAGGGGAGGGTAATGGCTAATGACCTCTATCTACCAAACACACACCACGCAAGACAGACATTCCCATCCCCGCTTCACAGCTGGGGATTTCAGCTCAGGTCTGCTGGCTCCCAAGCCCCTGCTCAGCCAACACGCTGTCCCCCAATAATATTACCATTATTGTATTCACAATATTAACGGCATCATTAGGATTGGTATTTAAAAATACTCCTGAGATCTCTACGACCCCAGCAGAGCTACTGTACGGAAGAATAAATTAAAAACACTACGGAAATAAATCTACGTTCCTTCCAACGGCCTTCTTCAAAAGGCAATCAACAGCAGCAGAACTATCAACAGCAGCGTAGCTGTGCCTCAAACCTGCCTGCAGCTTAATATGAGCCCAAGAAGCCCAAGTTTACAACTTAAAAATATGGCAACTGTCACACATTCCCAGTGGTAAAGTAAGAAAATTCTAAACCATGAGAGCACAGGGCAGTAAATCTCCCCAAGGCAGAGGGAGGCAACGGAGTGCTGTCACGTTTGACTCTTGTCTATGTTGGTTATGTGTGAGGAATGCAGGATGAAAATTAAAAATCAAACTAAGACACATATCCAGTCAAAGAATGACACCTTTCTAGAAGGCATGTAACTGTTTCAGAAATCACACTCACCCCCAGAGTCAGATTTTAAAAACTGAGGGTATTAATGTTTATTTTGAAGATGCTCTCCAGGTGTGTTCCACCTCTGCAAAAACAGTGTGTCCATTGGAGATTCAAAACCAGCAAGTTGCCACATTTTGGGGGACAGTCCCAAGGTAGAACTCCTTTCCTACCTCTTTCCTTATTTGCATAATGTCACTGGCCTGGTAGACTCCCAGCCCTACAGTGATGGGAATAGAGACCACAGATTCTTAAATATGCAATTCCTCATATAAAACAACCAGAAGTTATGTGTGCCCTCTGGATAGAAATCATAATTATTGCCTTAGGAGAAGGAATTCTGTCCATCTTCCAAGTCAAATCCATAATTTTGCAAGATAACCACCAAGCTATTAAAATATAAATGGTTAGGCTACCAAGAAAGTTAATGTAAATTATTGGTTAGCAAATACAAAGAAAAAAACAAAATTGTACTAAAAATAAATATTATACTGGAAAAAAAATGACTTCATTTTAAACTTAAGATCACCAACAATTTTCTAAAATTACATTACTCATTGCTGGTAAGCTGCAGTAAAATAGCTATGCTCAAAAAGTCTGTAGGATGGACTGATACATCCCTTTTAGAAAATCCGTGTGGCAATACCCATCAGAGCCCTAAGAATGCTGAGGGCATCAAAATAAAAGACAAATCTGTCAATATAATTCTAAGAGGACCAAGACGGTGGGTCCAGACAAAGCTCCCCAGAGACTAGGCTCAATTAAGGGATAGGTTTTGGAGGTTACAAAGGGATATATATATCATCAATCCTTCGGGCAGCATTCTGCACACCATTCCGCTATTTCATCTGGTTATAAGAATTGAAACTCACAAGGAATTTAATAAAAGTGAATAGAGGTATCTTCCAAAGCCCAAATGCAATAAAGACTACTGGGCATCAAGAGAAATTCAGCCCCCAAATTATACACCATTAAGAATCAAGACATCAGCTCTAAAATTCTCTTGTCCTCTGGAGCTGGTGTTCTCTGTATTTGTCCCACTTCTGCTTCCTTCACCTCTGTTGCTGAGTCCAGCTTCTCTCTTCATTCACCTGCTTACAACCCTTCCAAGGCTGCCCCAAAAGGTAGCCTTAATCCCCATGTTCTCATGACCTTTCAACCCAGCTCCTCAACAACTCTCTGTATCTCAATTCCAGATAGTCTGAAGAGCCAATCCGATTGTTCTTCCTGGGATCAGGTGCCCAGCTTGGTCCAATCAGCTGTGGAGCAAGATCACGTGGTAAAGAAAGCATCGCCTGGCAGACTGAGCAGGGACAGTTATCTAGAAAGAGGCCAAGAAGAAATAATAGGCATCTATGCTATAGTTTTTCAGAGTTTCTGAGAGTTATTGAATACTAGTGAGTTTGAGTTCGCTCTTTGACCTAGGAGAATTTTTTCCAGAAATCTATGTTAGTTTCCTATGGCTGATGTAAAAAAGTACCATAAAATAGCAGCTCAAAGAAGAGAAATTTATCATCTCACAGGTCTGGAGGCTAGAAGTGCGAGATCAAGGTATGAACAGAGACACGCTCCCTCTCAAGGCACCAGGGAAGGATCTGCTCCAGGCACCTCTCCTAGCTTCCAGCAATTCCTTGCCTTGTGGCAACATAATTCCAATTTTCACATGATGTACTCCCTGTGTGCATGTCTGTGCCCAAATTTTCCCTTTTAATAAGGATGCCAATCATACTGGATTAGGGCCCCCCCCCCACCTCAGTATCACCTTACCTTACCTACTTACAGCAGCAGTGACTATTTCCAAATAAGGTCACATTTTGAGGCATGGTGGGGGGATAGCACTTCATCATATGAATTTTAAGCAGATATAATCCAACTCATAATACTTAGGATTCTGCTTATGGGATTTTTCCCCCCAGGAAACTAATTCAAAGAAGAGAATTTACATATGGAAATGTTCAGTACTAGTCGTTTGTAATGAAAAAAAAAAATCAGAACTGGTTTCCTAATAGATCGGACACCCTCAAGCGTCTCTCAGGGCAGTTGAGCGTAGTTTGTGAGGACATGGGGTCACAAGTCAGACTGCCAAGGTTCAGGTCAAATCCAGACTCTGCCAAATATCAACCGAGCAACTCTGAGAGAGTTACTTAAATTCTCTGTGCTTCAGTTTCCTCATCTATAAAATGGAGATGGTAATACCTCACAGGGTGTTTCAAGAATTAAGACAACAAAACCTCAACACTATTAGAAGCATCCAAAATATTAAATCATGCAAAATACAAAATCATGTTATTGTGAAGTTATGTATAAGGCAAGCTTTTGCCATTAGTCTGGCTCCATAAACGTCCAGCAGTCACCGAAAGCTTTATATCCGAAGTTCTATTATTTTAGGGCCCATTATTGAGGGGTTTGCTATACAGTACTGCCTACCACACAAAAGGCATTAAATAAATCCTCACATGCACTCTCCTAACTCTAGTCTCCCACAGCTCACTGGGACACATGGCTCTATTGTGGCTTCTCTCCTTCACGTGTGCATGTATGTCTCATCTCCTGAACAAGATTGCATATTGAAATATGGGATTCAGATTTAGAGGTGAATGCATACATGAAACGTGGAAACTTCAAATTCCAGAATGTTTTATATTTAAGGCCCCACTTCACTGCTTCTTTTCATATAGTAACTCCTTAACCCCCATTTAGAAATTATTCATCAAGCTCACTTTTCTACAGCATAGCTAAAGGACCGGAAGTAAAGCAAAAAAAAAGTTATTCACTGCAATTTACAGATTTTGTTCTTTAAAAAGATCCTTAGGTCATTGCTGATAGCCTATTTATTCTTTATTGGACCCACCATTCTAACTAATTTGACCACGTGGTTTCCAGGTCTATGGCAGAATAGAAGCAAAAAAATTAAAAGGGGAAAAAAAATGGGAACTGTTATAGAAAAACTACAGAAATAAGACAGAATACAAAATGCAGCAGTCTGAGGGCAAATAGCCTTACACACCTTCCCAGCTGCTCCTGAATGCAGCACCTCTATGACCCAGCACAGTGACTATGCGTGTAAGGTTGGTTCCGAGTCCGTATTAAATAGTTTAATTATCCTCAGAAATCTGTAAGGCAGCAGAGATTCGGAAAGATAGCTCCCTGGAATGACTTTTTCCTTTTTTTTTTTTTTTAAGTTCTGGTGCTCTCCACTAGGGTAAACTCTGAACTATCTGAGAAAATTGAGATACTAGAATAATCTTAAACAGTTTCAGTTGTTCAAGTTTAAACTACCCATATACTGTGACTAAAAAACCAGTTGATTAGGTTTGTCAGGTAGAGACTTAAAGAATCTTTAGAGAAAATGACATATAATTAATATACAAATAGTTTCAATTTCAGTATGTGCTCTAAAGTACTTATTAATTTGCTTTATCAACTAAATTAAACTTCCCTTACAAATTGTTTATACTGTTTATAACAAAGTCTTTTTCAAGGTAGAACAGGGATAAACTTCAGTCCAGATATCACCCAAACCAACTCTCAAAATAAAATCAAAATTATTATTATTACCCAGAACACTTGCAGAGTTGCTTTACTTTCCTTAAGTACCTTCATGCAAACAGCATGCAGATTTAGCATGATAATGTTGGAGAACAAAAAGCATCATTTTGGAAGTTCTATCAATTCTTTACAACCAGTTTTGCAACCAGAGTCTGCAACCTCCTTGAAAAGGAGTTCTCAGCCCTGGCTGCACCTTAGACTCACATAGGAACTTAATAGCAAGCCTCCACCCTAGAGAGTCCAATTTAATTGGTCTGGGGTGGGAGCCAGGGATTGTTTTTTCCCCCCAAACTCAAATGACAACCAGATAAGAATCAGTGCCCTAAAATGGCTCTTTCTCATCAATAAAGATCAAACCTAATGAGCTAAAAATGTGTTCAACCCTGCACTCCATTCTGAAAAAGCTCCCCATTCCATTTTTGCAAGTCAATAGTTTCAACTCAAATATTTCAAAGTTTCAAAACAAACAAAATTCCTATCCAAATGTGCATATTAACGACTCAGAGACATTCTTTACAGATAATTAAAATTAGTAAGCACTAATTTTTTAATAACTTGTTTTAATGTTAGTCCACACATTCTCAGTCATTCCTGTACCAGCGGCCAGGGGCAAGTGAGCAGACAATTAGTGGTCTGACAATATCTCAGAGTGTTCCACTAAATATCGAATCACCCCAAAGAAAACCAATGAAAGACAGGGAAACAGCAGCCACTATATAAGCTGTAAAACACACTGAAGCTTTACTTGAAATTCTTTCACTGAGACAAATGGAGACATACATAGGCCCGGATGGAAATGGTTCATAATATTTAATATAAAATGCTCTAAAGTAATTTGCTAAAACTTGAACAGAGTAAGACAGCTCGGATTGTAAAGAAAAAGGCTTTCAAAGGGAAAGGCCAGTCCACAAGTGGATCAGAGCTTGGCCAGGCTCATCACACAGTTGAGCTCACAGGTGTCACATGCAGGATCTTCCTGGAAATGTTTCTCCCAAACCTCCTCCTTTTTTAGCTTTCACTAAAGCCATCAGCATAAAAACCAGAATTTACACCAGGCCTTCTAAAGGAGTCTGAGGGCAGAAAGAGCATGTTTTTCTAAAGAGACTTCAGTAAGAAAGAAGCACAGCCTTCCCTTGCCTCCCCTCCCCAGGGCTGGTCACCCATGCAGGCACACAGCCCCATGAGGCTTAATATCCAAAGTCAGCCCCGGGCTTGCACTCCACTCTCAACTGTTAAAAAACATGGAGACAGCATCAATAACAGTAGGGCAAGTTTTCCCTAAGAAACAATAGCATTCTGTGAAAAATGCCATTGGTAATTTGACAGGGATTGCACTGACTCTGTAGATTACCTTGGGTAGTATAGCCATTTTGACAATATTGATTCTTCCAATCCAAGAACATGGTATATCTTTCCATCTGTTTGTGTCATCTTCAATTTCTTTCATCAGCATCTTATAGTTTTCAGAGTACAGGTCTTTTGCCTCCTTAGGATAAAACATCTAGGGATAAACCTACCTTTTTGATGAGATGATAAATGGGATTGTTTCTTTAATTTCTGATTCTGATCTTTTGTTGTTAGTGTAGAAATGCAAGAGATTTCTGTGTATTAATTTTGTATCCTAAAACTTTCCTGAATTCATCGATGGTGACACAAAAGACACCGAATAGCCAAAGCAATCTTGAGAAAGAAAAACAGAGCTGGAGGAATCTGGCTCCCTGACTTCAGACTATACTACAAAGCTACAGTAATCAAAACAGTACTGGTACAAAAACAGACATATAGATCAATACAACAGTGTAGAAAGCCCAGAAATAAACCCACACACCTATGGTCAATTAATCTATGACAAAAGAGGCAAGACTATACAATGGAGAAAAGAGTCTCTTCAACAAATGATGCTGGGAAAACTGGACAGCTACGTGTAAAACAATGAAATTAGAACATTATTTTTGTGAATGGTATTAAATATACTCAAAATGGATTAAAGACCTAAATGTAAGACTGGATACTATAAAACTCTTAGAGGAAAACATAGGCAGAACACTCTTTGATATAAATCGCAGTAAATATTTTTTGATCCATCTCTTAGAGTAAAGGAAATAAAAACAAAATAAACAAATGGGACCTAATAAACTCAAAAGAATTTGCAGAGCAAGGAAACCATAAACAAAACAAAAAACCCACAGAATGGGAGAAAATGTTTGCGAATGATGCAACCAACAAGGAATTAATCTCCAAAATTTACAAACAGCTTATGCATCTTAATATCAAAAAAACAAACAACCCAATCAAAAAATGGGCAGAAGATCTAAAGAGACATTTCTACAAAGAAGACATACAGATGGCCAAGAGGCACATGAAAATATGCTCAACATTGCTAATTAGTAGAGAAACATGAATCAAAACTACAATGAGATATCACCTCACACCAGTCAGAATGGCCATCATCAGAAACTCTGCAAACAATAAATGCTGGAGAGGGTGTGGAGAAAAGGGGACCCGCCTACACTGTTGGTGGGAATGTAATTTGGTACAGCCACTATGGAGAACAGTATGGAGGTGGCTTAAAAAACTAAAAATAGAGCTACCAAATGATTCAGCAATCCCACTCCTGGGCATATATCCAGAGAAAAACATGGTTGGAAAGGATACATGCACCCCAATGTTCAGTGCAGCACTATTTACAATAGCCAAGACATGGAAGCAACCTAAATGTCCATTGACAAATGAATGGATAAAGAAGATGGGGTACATATATACAATGGAATAGTACTCAGCCATTAAAAAGAATGAAAAATGCCATTTGCAGCAACATGGATGGACCTGGATATTATCACACTAAGTGAAGTAAGTCAGACAGAGAATGACAAATATCATATGATATCACATATACGTGGAATCTAAAGAAAAAGAAAAGAAAAAAAGATACACATGAACTTATTTACAAAACATAAACAGACTCACAAACTCAGAGAATCAATTTATGGTTACCAAAGGGGAAAGGTGGGGAAGAGGGATAAATCATGAGTTTGGGATTAACATATACACACTACTATATTTAAAATAGATAACCAACAAGGGCCTACTGTATAGCACAGGGAACTCTGCTCAATATTCTGTAATAACCTAAATGGGAAAATAATTTGAAAAAGAATAGATATATGTGTGTATAGATGGATAGATAACTGAATCACTTTGCTGTACACCTGAAACTAACACAACATGGTAAACCAACTGTAATCCAATATAAAATAAAACGTAAAAAAAAAAGAAAGCAATAGCATTGTTTGATCCTTAATATAATCATGCTTTTAGCATTATCTCTCAAGGTAAGATGCAGTTCTACATAACTCTGTGAGGATGTTGTTGAGGACATTGTACCCTCATCATTCACCATTCCCTACGTTGTAGGAAAATTTCTCAGACCTCAAGACCAAGAAAAGCTCTCCTTCCCATGAGTAACCGGTTTGGTTTTGCCTTCCTAACACTGAATCACGTAACAATCATGTTTCTTTTTTGGTCTAGACTGCTATAATTCTATCAAATTCAGATTCAAGTTTTGGCCCTTTTCCAGCAACTATATAGGATCTGCTCTCATACCTTCTTGTACACTAACCTCTTCATGACTTTTTTTTCCCCTACTTTTAATTTTCCCTTTGCTCCAATTTTCTGATCTATTAATTTTATCCTCTAAGCACAAGAAAAAAAATTCCTCTATGATCTACAGGAAGAAATTCAACCTGACCATGTTAGATGAAGTAATTATACATAATCAGCATGTTATTCTGGCTGAATAGACGGGCTATAATTTCCCCTATACCTTTTATCTATTGACAAGAACCCTCCTTGTCCCTTCATAGTTCTGTGATCTATGTTCTTTTTTTTAAGGAAGCACTGATAGCATTGTGCTCAAGAGAAGTTAAAGGATATTTAATAAATTTCTACAAATTTTTAGCAAATCTGAAAGAACAGGATGTGAAACTGTAGTGATAACAAGATCCCTCAATCACACAGCTTAACTGAGAAAGACCAATGAATGTTTTGTAAATTTTTGTAATAAAAGAATTTTACTGTAGAGACTTGTTTTTTCTTTACCTAGTATATTAAAATATTAATGATGATGAATGTTAAGTGGTTAGAAGAAAAATGGCAATGATTAATACAGGCCACAGCTGCCCAAATTGTATATTCTGAGCTTAATTATTTGCAGCCATTGATCTAAAGTTCCCTCACAAACACACCACTCCATCCACTCTGTTCTAGGGTCACCGATGTCTTGTACTCTGGTAGACTCACTTCTCAGTCCAGTCTTCCTTGTTCTCTCAACAGCATTCGACATGGTTAATCACATTCTCCTCAAAATATCACCTTTACTCAGCTTCCAGGACACCACTGGTCTTCCTCTTACATCTCCCCTCTGGCCGTTCCTCCTACTCTCCTTGCCTGTTGCCCCTCATCTCCCTGACCGCGAAGCTCCAAGTACCCTAGGATTCAGTTCTCTTCTACCTATGCCAACTCCCCCAGTGATCCCATCGGTCCCACAGCTTTATCTACCACCAGTGACTCCCCAGATCTCTCTCTCTAGTCTGGATGTCTTTCCTCACCCCCAGATTCATTTACAGTAACTTCTTCACATCTCTACTTGGATGTCCAATGGAAATCGCAACCCCCACGGCTTGAAAGGATTTAATACCTTCTTTACATTGCATCTTAAGCACTGGCATACAACTCCCTAATAAGATCACAGGAAGACCAAAGCATCTGTCTTCTTAGAAACAAGAACCACCACTTGGAGTCTTCAAATCATTATTGCGCTTTAACTGTCATAAATTTGGCAATGCATTTGAGAAACAGTCTGCAGGTGTTTTCGTAAACAATTTACAGAACCCCGTAAACAGACATGACTGTCCTGAATTGCTTTCTGGCGCTGCATTCTACATGCTATTTACATGCACAGCAACAGTGGAGCAGGAAAGTATTGCACCTTCTCCGAGAAGCACAGAGAACCATCAATAGCGTGAAGAATCGATGATTCATTTAAGACCCTGGCTCTTGTAGCCACCAGATGTCAGCCTGTGTCTGAGGGCCTACATGGTGGTCCACTGGGTATCAGGATTTCTTTCAATAACTTTATGAATCAAAACGGATTCACTCAAAGACTTTGTGTGTGGAACATTCAACTGCCCCGTAAGAGTTCAGAAATCTCAGGAACCTGCCCTAGCACAAGACATGAACCACAGCAGGAGGCTGAAGTCTGCAACCAGTCCCAGCACGGACACAACAGATCGCAGCCTGGACACTCACAGCCACCAGGGTACACACAAATCCAGGAGGTGACAGATTGGCCTTGAATCTCAGGCTGTGTGCTTTATCAGGCCAGGGACTCCGTGTAGTGAGATTTCTGGCTATCCTTCTACCATCTTCCCCACTCAGTGAATGGCACCCCACCCTCCCAGTTTACTTCTGAGTCATCTTTGTCTCCTCCAGTCCTTGTACCCCACCTCCACAGTGAGCAATTCCTGTTGAGTCTATGGCCAATGGACATCCTGAACGTGGCTGCTTCTCACCATCTCCGCCACCATGAGCCTGTCCAAGCACCATCATCTCTAACTCAATTACCCCAATCACCTCTCAGTTTGTTCTCTGGGTTTCCACCCCTACAGTCTATCACCCATACAGAAGCCAGGGATCCTGTTAAAATTTAGATCCTATCACCCTTCTACTCAAAATCCTCCAGTGACTACTCAACTGACTAGCAAATTAAAAAGAAAAAAAAAAAGCCTCACAAGGTGACATGATGTGATCTCATATTTCATCCCCAGACTTTGCCTCTGATCTCACCTTCTACCACTCTCCCTGTCACTCACTCTGCTCCAAACACCCTGGCCTTCTTCCCATTCCTTGAATTCTCCATCTATGTCCTACCTCAGGACCTTTGCACATGCTATTCTCTCCAATATGGATCACTCATGGTATACACATGGCTGAATCCATTTTATTCAAATTTTTATGTCACCTTCTCAGTGAGGCCCTCCCCGATCACCCTGTCAAAAACTGCAACATCCCTTGCCCCCACACCCCAACACTCCACTTACCCTTCCATTCTATTTTCTCCTTAGGACACATTACCACCTAATATAGGGATCTGCAAACCATGGGCTGCAGACCAAATCTAGCCCACCACCTGATTCTGTAATTAACATTTTGCTGGAACAGAGCCCTACCCACTCATGTACATACGGCCTATGGCTGCTTTCACTCCAAGGGCAGCTTAGTAGGTGGGTGAGAAGCCCCCGGCCCACAAAGCCTAGAATGTTTACTATCCAGCCCCTTACAGAAAAAAGTTGCTGACACCTGTTCTAACACATTGCTTAACTTATTGTCTGTCCCTCACTAAGTAATGAGATCAGGTACTTCTACTTGTTTTGTTCATGACTGTATTCCCAGAGCCAGTAACAGGCCCCGGTGCATAGCAGATGCTCAATAAATGTGTGTTGAGTAGATGGAGGAATGAATAATGCAGTCATATGATTTAGTTGGAAAATATAAAAGACACACTGATGACCTTTCCATAAACCATTTATTTCTAAATGTACAAAAAAATACCTAAAAGTACAGTGTAATAAGTTATAGACACTCATGTAGCCACCACCCAAAGAGGGAAATATGGCTAATGCCTTTTCAGTCAAAACACTGTGTTTCCCTAAAATCCACAGTTAATGCAAATGCAAAGTAGAATTATACCTGACATGAAAACTCTGTTCACAGCACAGAAGAGCCCTGGTTCGCTCCACACGTCCTGGTTATTAGACACTAATCAAGTGCTTTCTCCCTCCTTCTCCGACAATAGCACACTTCAAGACAAAGGAAGAAGAGGAAAAATTCTGGACCCCCACTATAAAGCCACCCTGTTACGGCTCACGTTAAGTTGCCTCCCAGTAGGGCTTAGGGAATTTTAATACAACCATCCCCTCTTATCAGGGTCCCCGAATCCAATTCTACTCTCAAATGAGCATATACCACTGAGGCTCCCACGTATTTATGGGAGCCTCCGACTTCATTTTCCTTAAGCATTTGTGATCCCTCAGAGCAAAAAATTAAGGCAGTCACCCTCAGCTTCTCTTCCTCTTTATTTCTCTTCCATTTACTAACGAACCACTACTGCTGGTGCCCAGAGAATTCAGGAAAAAAAAAAAAAACAATCTATTTAGAAACAATTCTGGCTTAACCACTGTGTCAATTCCTATCCACATCTCCCTTCCTCTGAATTAGGGGTGACATTTGCATTAAAATAGTATCTCTCTTACTTAGAATGCACCTGCTCAGGCTGATGAAGCCCCAACTGGAGTCATAATCCTCCACTTTTGAGACCACTACCATTCTAACAAAATGAATCAACACTTCTGGTGAGACAAAAGGAAAAAATAATCGGGACCTGCAAAACCAGAATTGTCCTCATGTGAGGTGGGGGAAAAGGATGGACAGAGAGGCAGGGAAAAAATTAAGTATTAGCAAATACTCTATTATGAAACTCATAAAAATGTTCAGTCACAATTTATAGATAATTAACATTCCATAAATGAGACTACTGCCCACACAGCTCAATTCTTCTCTACTACCAGAAGTGCTACATATTGTTTTGTTTTACAAAAGGCTGTGTTTTATTTTTTCTAAAGTCCATCAAGGTTGACTTCTGTAACAGCATCACAGATAATCTGCCCATTCTAACTTCACACGGTAACTTCTTTATTTATAATAAACAGTAAGTCCCACATAACTTTATACAAAATTCAAAATTGTACTGAGCTTTTAAAACAGTTACAGGCATAGTTCCATATGGTTTTAAGGTAGAAAAGGGCAGTCCTGTAGTTCCACATTCCACTCACAGATACACATAAACACCATACAGTATCATCACTTGCTAATGAAAGTGTGGGAGAAAAGGACAAGCTATCCCTTTTAGTCAAGGTTCCAGCTTACATAATTAAGCATAATGATTTTCCTTAGAGAATATTTTGGAAATGATGCACTCCCATTACTGGGTAAGTGTTATTTTTAAATACTGCCCCTCTCCTCACTCTATCAAAAGGAAAAAAAGTGACCTCAATCTCAAACTCAATTTAAAGACCTATATATAAAATATCAAAATTCTGGTATAATGTATTAAGCTAACATCATACTTTCTTTTTAAGGGCACACAAATATACACAGTGTCAGTAAGGATTTACAAATCTGTTGCTTCCAACACAAAAGGTCACCTCCCTAAAAATGTTAACCGTAAAAAAAAAAATTAAATCCACTAATTTTCTTTCTTTCCAGATACACAAGAAAGCCAAGCATCAACATGGTAATAAAACAAATAAATATGCTGAAAAGGTATGTGGTAAAATATATGCAAGGTTAATGAAATTTAAATAGTCAGAATGGAGTCTGTTGAGAATATGCATAAAAATATCTTAGTCACATTGAGCCAGTGGGGGAAAATTAGTTTATTTCCCTCAGCAAACCCACTCTGGCATATACATGAGCCTCCTCTACAGATTCACAAGCACACATCTGCATCTGAGTGTATGAGGAGAATGATGTTCTCTATTAGGAGAAAACGGCATAAGCAGCTCAACAAAATTCTACAGGATCTCGTGGGCACTGATATCACAACATGAATTTTTATGAGTTTCCAGGGAGGAAAAAAATATTCTTAGGAAAGGTTGATAAGACCTGACAGCTCTGAGTAAGTGAAATACATACACCCTCGGGCTCTCGCTCGCCACGTCGCTGCTTTGCAGGTGGCACGGCTGAAACTCAGCACCCAGCGAGCCCTCACTGTGTTCAGGGAGCCAAGGTTCAGGACGGGAACCCCATCAAGTCCCAAGTGTAAAACCATCTACTCTAGTTAATCCAGCAGAAGGTATTCTCACAAAATGGTCATACTTCTATTTGAGGATCAAAACCCTAACAAATGAGGACCAAAATCTATGAGATGAGCGTTCGTCTCCTCTCTGCCACTATTTTCACCATCCACATTGTCCTCCATATGGGTTACAGGCCTGCCCTGGGGTGACAGGCTGGCATATAGGATGTTGCCATGAAGAGGATACTGTGTTCACAAATGGTACTTCCATTGGACACCCTCCTTTCGCTGGCTTAACGACCAAAGACAGACACTGAACTGTAGAAAGGGAGAGAGGTAGACTTCCTTCTCCGTTTCCTCTCTCCTCACATCCCAGAATATCCATCAGTTCAGCAAAATTGTCAGAAAAAAAAAAAAAGCTTTCTCTTGTTGTAAAAATGTGTACTAGCAATCCTCAGACTACTAAAGGAAATGAAAAGCGTGATACTCCTAATAAGAAAGACACTTTCTAATAGCTGCCTTGCTATTTGAGGATCCACTCCAAGATGATCAGAGTAAACATCCAAAGTTGCATCCAGTTAATCTGAGGCCTTTTAAACTAGTATGTTTATTGTTCCTCAATACAGAGAAAAGTGTTTAGTTCTGTAAGGAGACATTATCAACCAAAAGTTAGGTTACAGTCAGGATATAAATTTGCAAGGAGTTATGCCTTCAAACGCACACACATACACACAAAACCTTCGAGTCTTCTACAGAATACTCATCAACAATGCAGTAAGTACAGCCACGTACGCAAAATCCTTTGCTACTCTGAGGACACAGGTCCGTGTCCTTCACATGAAGCCCTCAGGTCAACACTAAAGGTCAGAAAAAATCTGTGTAAAAACTTAAGACAGTTGAAGGGCAAATAGATGAGCTCCAATCCTATCCCTGTCACTAACTAGAAGACCAGGTACCAATGACTAGAGTTCTCTGATACGCCTGTTTCCTCACCTATAAAATGGGGATTCTCCCCTCTACCTGGTGGGCCTGCAGTGGGGATTGAAAGGATGTCTGCAGAGTAACCAGCACTGCTTCTGTTCATAAAGGCCCTGGGTAAATGACACCTTCAGTAAACATGACCTTTCTCCACAAGCCAGCAGGAGCCAGGCCAGCGCTTCTACATCCCTGGCCACGACAGAACCACCTGGCAACCTTTACCAGATGGACAAGCAGATCCACGATCTCCCAGTTGGAGCCTAGCATGTCAAAGCTCCAAAGGGGATTTGAATACAGTCAAAGCTGAAACCAAAGACACTGCTGTACCACCTATTTCCTTATTCAATCCCAGGTGCCGGAAGACAGGCTAAATAGTGCCCTTACTGCGCTCCTAGTTTTCCCAAGCATTGTCTTTCCTGCTTTATTACTTTGCTTTGGTGATTTATCGTCTTCATCGCCATTGGCCTTTCCACATTTGTGCTTCTACAATAAGCTCTCCTCAAGGTGGTACTGTGGGAGAGAGGGCTTATTATGGGAAGAATAGGCAGCTTCAGCCAGAGAAACAGAACCAGGCCACGGGAGCTGGTTATCTGCCGCGTGTTACATTCTATCCCAAACTTAGTGGCTTTAAACAACCACTGTTTCATTTTACTTCACAATTTTGAGAACCAGCAATTCAGACAGGATTTAGCCATTCTCCTCCATGGGTTTTTTACATTGTTTTATTTTTTAAAGCAACTGTTAAAAAAGTCAATCTGTTCAAGAACAACTTTAAAGAAAAAAAAAAAAAATCAGCTCCTCTCTGCTTTTACTGACCCACTGTGCGGAAAGCACTGGTTTTTACACCCAATCTGTGAGCAAGTTATTTAACTTCTGTGAGCCTCACTTTCCTTAACTTAAAACTGGAAGTACACCCCACCTTCCTTGTAAAGTCGCAGGTAGGATTAAAAACTATAATGTATGTAAGCACGAGTAAAGTGACCAGCACACAGTAGGCCTTCAATAAGGCCTACTTTTCAAAAGCAGGGAGCCACAGTCAATTCTAACAAACAGCATCAGAAAACCAAAATCTATTAATGAGATACTGCTTCTGCTTTATCTTGTATTTGAAGGTAACTTAAATGCCTCATATTCAAATTTAGTGTTTTCTTTTACATTTTAGAAAGAAATTCGGTCCAGTAAATCATTCATGACAGATCCAATGGACTCCTTCCAGTCCAGATGCAAATGCACAAGTTGTCTATTTTCAAGACTCAGCCACTTTCGTTACAACCATTTTTTTCCTGGCTTTATATGTTTTTATAGCATGTTATTACACAGATAATTGAGCTTTGCAATTCAGCAACCAATTGTGGTGCAGAGCCGCCAGCAAGGCTGTCAGGGAAATTAATTAGCAAAAAAGAAAGAAAGGAGCAGGATTTACCAACTATTTACATGAGGAAGTCTTGGACATCTTTCTAGAATTTGCTCTTGCAAACATTTTTAAATGTCTGCCCTTTCAGAGGAAGGAGCACCCGCGCCCACTCATGCAGAGGTCCCTGCCAGCTGCTCACCCTCGAGCTTGAAGAAAGCAAAACCCTGGCTTTCCCGGGGCTTCACGGAACTTGTCAGTTCAGAACAGAAGCCCTTCCCCTCCAAGGAGGCCAGTCTTGGGCTTCACCCACTCCTTGGCCAGCACTCTCAGGAGTTACGGAAGAGGACCAGGAGCCCTGAGCCGTCCACGCAGAGGTCCAGCCAGCCTGAACTGGTCTTCTGCCAGGCAGTTCTGTCTAATGGGTGACAGCTGGCCAGCCAACAGTGCCAGCCTTCTAGAAATTGATTCTTACCTATAACTTGAACATACACTACTGGCAATTCTTTAAAAACTTAACATCTTCTTTGAACCCCACTCTGAATTGTCCCCCTCACCAAGGGGACATGGAACGAATGTGAAAAATGGATGTTCTGCATCTGCCCACGACCCTCCAGGTGCAGCGAGGGGACTATCCTGGAGTTCTTCTCGGATCAGTCTTCCAGGGCCAGCGCTTGGTTCAGAGTTTCCCTTAAACTGCAGAGCGAAGTTTCCTCCGTGCGTTTATTTACTCAAAGATTTATTGCACATGGGGAGGCAGCTGCTGCGTCTACGAAGATGAGTAAGACAGGGTCTCTGCTCTCACGGAGCTCACGGTGTGGTGAGGAGGAAGACATCCAAATAGGACGAGGACAGTGCAGGCCCATGGGTGACACCTGTGCCAGAAGCCACTCACGTGCTGGGCGGAGAGCGGTCCAAGGGGATGAATGAACGGATCTCTCAGTGCCTTTTTCGGATCTGTCTGGATTACACTTTTTTTTAGTAAAAATCACTCAGAAGGGCAGGACCGAGATTTTAAGTATATGGGGTTGTAGCATTTCATCCAGGCATTTTCAGGAATCCTCATTTGAATCGTGGGTACAGCAGGTGTGAAATCTCAATTCACAAAGTTAGATGTACAAAAAAACAAACAAAAACACTTTTTTTTTTGAAGTTAAATTAATTCTGATTCCAAGGCCCATGGTAAGAAACTGAGCCCTCAGAATTGTTCCTGCGATGTGACACCAAGGGAGGCCTACCATGCTTACTGCTCATGTCAGCCAGCACCCAAGGGCCCCAGAAACACAGCACATCTGTGCTGCCATGCCCACAGGTGCCCCAGACCTTTGCCAAAGCAGGAAGCTTAGGTGTGTAAGCTCTAGCATCCCCAGGCCCACCCAGGTGCCCGTGGCTCCCTCCCTTGCTTCATGCCGCCCTGAGCGATCACGAATCCCAACCTCTGTATCCAGGGCCCACCAATCCTGACCCCCTTCCTAGTCGGGGCACCCTGCTTTCTCTCTCCCTGCTCTCCCAGGAAAACCACCCTCCCAGCCAGGACACATGGTGTTCTCTATTTCTTAGGTGTAGACTGAGAGGAACCTGCTCTTCAAACTGCTTCAGTTTTCTGCCAGGCAAGTATCCCCGAGGCAATGAATTACCACCATCCTGGTTTCTACTTAAAATACCAGAGAAGAGAAAAAGCAAAGAGCAAAACATAGGTTTAAAAGATTAAAAAAAAGATTTCTCTGTCATACGTGTGCCCCTCAAACAGAGCATCACAAAGGATGCCTTGTCTGTAGCTGCAGATACATACGTGACCAGGTGAAGCGCCACCACCATCTCCCAACAGGACGGGTCCCCGATCCTCGCCCTACCTGTGGACCGCGAGGTTCCTCTCTCCGCCAACGACTGTCCCAGCAGCCCCTTCGCATTAGGAGATGTGCAAAGTACCGTTTCTTTTCAGCACAAAAGAAATCTGCCAGCTCAAAGAGCAGGAGGAACTCGCTATCCAAAGAATGGAAAGGTTGGGGTTCCTTGAATGGTCTTCCATTCTGCAACACAGAAAACCTCCAACGAGATGTTTCAAAGCTTAATTTAGGATTGGGATCTAATTGCCCTCCTCAAGGGTCAAAGAAATCTAGAGACCCCAGATACTTTTCAATAAGGGCAAACCAACTCCTTGATTTCACAGGCCAGACGACTCAAGGCTTACAGGAATAGCTGCTACCCTCTCAGTCATTTCATGCATCAACCAGACTGCCTGCAAGCTCTGGGTGAAGAGTGAATATTTGGTTTTCAGAGTTAAGATTAATAGCATAGTTGTAACTGTAAATTTCAAAAATCCAGAGTACACACTGTGGTTAGAATAAAAATAACTAGGACAGAGAATCTTTGAAGAAGTCGTGGAACTAGCCAGACATGCACACAGGGCTCACAGACTGCTTTCTTTGTGATTTTTCCTGAGAGAAGAGTGAAGGGTAAGATGTGCTGGGCCAGGGAACTAGTAGGACTAAAAGTCAGTTCATTTGGGAGCTTAATGTTAATTACAAAAGGAGAACTGCCCTAACTGCCCACCTTGGCTTGGCCATTGTAAGTAACACCATCTCCTCTAAGTTCTCCCTACTGACGCTATAAACTCATTTTCTCCAGTCCCCCTGCTGCCTTGCTTTGTAGTTTTGTGTGGCTTTTGCCAGCAGCCCCCGCACCAGTAGAACATGATTGGCAATCACTAACTCTCAGGTGAAGGAATTTTCTCCATGGCTGCAGTATCCTGAAGGAGACAACACAGTCCCAAGGGTTTTTAAGAAAGTTTTATCCTCAGTAGGCTCACTTCCCTCCCCACCTGCAAACACTGGGAACTAGCTACCCTGATAGGTAGGCCTGGAGAAAGTACCTATAATAAAAATCACAGGCTCTGCCTTGTCAGACCAGTGGGTCTGCGGATGCTGAGGCTATCAAGTGAGTCCACGTGGCTCAGAGGTCTCAGAAAGCTGCCAGCGCAGGGGCTGCCATGGCCACAGGGCAAGTCCTCTGCTGTGTAGGGGACTCTACTCTGATGAAGCCATGGTTCCTGCTAAAGACCCAGAGAGTGAGAGCTTCTCCTTCCAGTTTTTCAAGTGCATTTTGAGGAGAAGGGGAAGAAAGAAAGAAGATTTGGAGGAGCGTTTGAAATTCCAGCTGAGCCAAAAACATCATTGCTCAAAACTTGGCAAATTTCAACTAATAAGTAACCAAAAGATATCCCAAAGCAAGAAAAGCGAGTGCTATCTTCAAGAGACAGCACCAATAACGGCTTACCTGGCAAGTTCTCACCAAGCATGCTTTCTCCCTAAGACTCCACAACATACAACAAGTTTGTTAGAAGTTATTTTAAAAAGTATTAGTTGGAAATATTGCTTAGGTTTCTAGGGAAATATTAAGCTTAAAAAAAGTACTCTTGATTAGAAAGTTATGAAGCCATAAATAAGCTGGTATTAGAGAAAGATAGTACAATCCTGGTAGTGTATTTTTACCAGTAATTTTAAATTACCCAAAGAGTAAGCCATAAACAAATGGAAAAAAAAAAAAATCAACTGCCAATTACCATTCCTTCTGAATTTTGAAGAGAAAAAAGACCTTCCTAAGACTACAACTGTATCTAACAAACATACCTGATGGGGCAAATCATTTAATCTGGCACAAGCGCTCTTGCTTTCCAGTGTTTCCATCTTCAAGGCTCCAGGAAACCCCCCTCCCAGATAAATCCCATCAGGTTGATGATTCTGTACTTGGTTCCCTCTCCATTTCCATGTTCAGTCTGAATCACACTTTCACTTGTTGAAAAGTGCACTGTGCACATTCCAGTCAACTCACTCTGTGTGTGCTCGGTCTCCTAACCTGACTGTTGCTTTAGGCGCTGACCAGATTTCTTAGTGCTTTTACATCTCCCTTCCCTTCCACCACCAACCCCTACAGATCTTCCCCTCAAATACCTCCTGATTCAACCAAGAAAAGCGTGCCCTTTCACACCAGCTCTACCCCACAGCGTGAAAGGTTAGCAGCAACCTGGGTACCAGGGAGAAGTCCTGTGCCTCACCTCCAACAAGGGCATCTTCACCTGCATCTACTGTTGCAACAGCATGCTAACAGGACACCCTTACTTTCTAGAACCTGTGTCCACCCATCCAGTACTCTCACATGCCATCCTTCTCTGCCCTTCACAAGTGCAGGCCAACAGGCAAGGGGAAGAAAGAGAGACACTGCAAAAACAAACAAACAAAAGAGCACGCCAAGAAGAAGTGGACTTAGCCCAGCTCCCTTGCCACCTTGGACTCTAATAAGACCAGATACATAGCTCCACTGCAAATTTAGATTTAAAGGAGTCCCCCACACAAAACCCACTGTATTCAAAACTTAGTTTTCTAGAATATCCTAAGTGAGCAGCTGTTTTAACCATATCAAACTGAAAGCTACCCCCCTCCAAAAGTCAGATGAGTGTGACTGCCCAAGGCTTTTTGATAATGCTTTAAAAGTCATCCATCCATCCTGCAAGTTTAGAAACAAAACTTTGAACGACTGTGAAACAACTTTAAAAAAACTCAATCTTGGTGGCAATTTTGTTATATAATCTGCCACTTTTCATTCAAGCCCACTGAGAAAGCAGCAGCAGTAATTAAATTTACGGCTTTAGGTGTCCTTAAGTGTCAAAATAAATTTCTACAAACTGCAGGTAACAAGATCTGAACAATTTCATGACGGTGCCCATCTGATTACAGGTTTCTCAGGAGTACAAAGTGAGTACCCGCGATGCTTCTCAGCGGGGCTTCCATCTAGCATCATGAAATCACTTGGTAAATCTGTATTTACCATTTCTCAAAAATCTGTGTTTCACTTTCCTTTTAATTACCACACACTATCTCTGAAGGGACATTTAGCGAGGCTCTGATGAAATCATCCTCGTTGATGGAACCTAGCTATAAACTATTTGGATGCAGCCTTCACCACCTCTTTTTTTAAAAACTGCACTAATTCCACAACTCAGCCTTAACCCTCGCATGAGTGAAGGGGAGAGAGATAGGGGATAGAGAACAAAGAAAAACACCTGCTCACAGCACAATGAAGAAAACCAGCTGCAGTGATGCAGCCACCCTTCCTCAACTCTGGATTCAGGTTCAGGAAAAAAGGCCTTAAAAATACACATGTAAGTGTAAAGCCCCAGTAGCACAAGGACATGTGGCAATTATTTAAAGCCTAGACAGATCATCTACAGGATCTATCAATCCTATCATCTGAATTAAGCTAAAAGAACAAGCAGGCGAGAATTTAACGTCTGCTAGTGAAGAAAGACTATGCAAATTAGAGCATCATTTGTTCTGCAAAGAAATGGTATTATACAAAGAAACAATGTTATGGAGAATTAGCCCCTAGTTATTTCTCTTAATAGTACTTGGTTTATTTAAAAGGCATTCTGAACAGGTTTTCAAAGGTAATCACCTTCCACCATTTTTTAAAACTGAGAAATAATTGGTACAATTATATTAGTCTCAGTTGTACATGATTAATATTTATACATATTGCAAAATGATCACCACCATTAAGTCTAGTTAACTAGTTATCCGTCATCATAGTCACAAATTCTTTCTTGTGATGAAAACTTAAGACCTACTCTTAGCAACTTTCAAATACGCAATACGGTATTATTAACTAGTCACCATGCTGTATATTACCTCCCCTAATTTATTTTTATAACTGGACGTTTGTACCTTTTGACCACCTTCACCCATTTTGCCCATAGCTCCCCCACCCCTGCCACCACTGGCAACCACCAATCTGTTCTATCTATGAGTTTTAAGATTACACATATAAGTGAGATCATAAGGTATTTGTCCTTCTCTGACATTTAACCTAGCATAATGCCCTAGGGGTCCATCCATGTTGTCACAAATGGCAGTATTTCATTTTCTATGACTAATATTCCATGATGTATGGTAGTGGAACACACACTCCACATCTTTATCCATTCATCCATCGATGGACACTTAGGATGCCTCCATATCTTGGCTATTGTAAAATGCTGCAATCAACATAGGGGTGCATATATATTTGAGTTAGTGTTTTTGTTTTCTTCGGATAACTACCCAGAAGTGGAATTGCTGGATCATACAGTAGTTCTATTTTTTGAAGACCTCCATACTGTTTCCCGTAGTGGCTGCACCAATTTACATTCCCACCAACAGTGCACAAGCGTTCATTTTTCTCCACACCTTTTGCCCACACTTGTGTTTTCTATAACCGCCATTCTAACAGGTGTATGGTGGTATCTCCCACCTACTACCTTTAATTCTAAGCCTTCACAGGCTTCCTCTATTAAAACTGAATTGAAAAGTGGCAGAAGACAATGTTTGGGGTTAAAATAATTTGCCCCAATATGTAAAGGCGTCTTGGGCATCCACATAGGTGTCCTAAAGACAAAGAAAGGTCATTGCCACACCTCCAGGAGGATACCCAGAGCTACCAAGTGGGTGGAGTGGAGGCTGTGTGGCATCCCCCTCTGCCAGCTCACTGCTCACTAACTCAGAACACCTGGAAGGGCAGGGCCCTGCTCATTTAGGCGTCCACATGTTGAGAACTAACAGCCAAGGTTTACTTGTGCTACAGTCATCCACCTCAAGAAGATGTTATATTGCCCCCAACACTTTAGAGAAGAAACACTCGCCCTCAGTACCGCAAAAAGAACCTCCTGTTAGAGACAGAAAGCTGGAGCGGACACTGGCCCAGCTGGCAGGAACACACACAGATCAGAAGGCCCGGGCTTGGGCACCTGCTCTGGCCAAGGTATGCTTAACCTCTGTGGGTAAAACAGGATGCTAAGCAGCCTTTGACCTTTCAAATCCAAAAATTCTGCTTCCTTCACCATTTCTAGCATGATTATCCCATTTCTGGGACTTTTATCATGCCAATCTGGGGGTTTATCAGTCTTTTGTGGGCTGATCTGGACACCAAATCACCACTTAAAACATCTCTATGGGACTTCACACTGCTCTGAACAACTGACTTTCAAATGAACTTATAAAACAATCCCAACAGCTCAGGCTAATAGCTTAGGCTGGCAGCATCTGGTTTAAAAAAAAAAAAATCACCACACGGGTAAAAACTAATTTCTCCTCATAGATTCTGACTTAACTTTGCAAACAAACTTTAGTCCACTACAAGGGCTGGGTGGCTAAGATCCAGAACAGTACAGGAGAGCCCTGGCTGCCTGGGGGAGCAGAGACCATACAAATCTTTTAAATACAAAAATGATTTTTTAAAAGTCAAAGGTTTCTGGTCTAGAACACGGGAACGACAGACTTGTGACAGGACATGTGTCCCTGAGTAATGCCAGGCAGCAAGCAATTTCCAAACCCAAGTCTCTTCTGTTTGGAGCCGACTGTATTTAAAAAAAAAAAAAAAAAGGAGATTCTGCTACTGATCTAAAGGTCTGCAGATGCTCTAAGGGAGAAAGATCCCACTCTGCAGTCAGTGTCCAAGAGCTAGCACCAAAAAACCACCCTTCATCATCTCACCTACAACAGTAATCTCTGGTGCACACAACACTATGCTACCGCACCAACAAAAATGCAAAGGTGACGTTGTTATCCCGAGTTCAACTCCTTTGCAGGGGTTGGGAGGTAACAGCACACTCAACCTGTGTTCATGATGACGGACAGAAACACACCAAATAATTGTAAAAGACAAACAAAAGCAGAACGTACAAGTAAAGTCTGTTTCTTCTGTATGTTTAAGCATGTGCCTATTCACAAATTCAACTTCATCAAAAGACAAATGTGAATGACAGGTCTGTAACAAATTATATACTGAGGACAACTTTAACTTTTTAAATCATTGTTTCTAGAGTAAGAAGAAACAAAAAATTGGAGCTGGAAAGGCCCGCCTTTCATCACACATGAAGACCATGGAGGCTAATACCTTGCCCAGCAAGGAGCCAAGGCACAGTTCAGACCTCTCAGCTCCTACACCACCACTCATCCAGCCCTGACAAAGTTGCCAGAATTCCTGACATCTCCACTGACAGCAATTTATCCTGAGCACTAATGAGTACAGGGCCCAGGATCTCTGTTAAAATTTTAAGGCTGGTTGTCAACAATTCATCAGCAATTAAAATAATTCCTTTAAACATGTGGGCAAAAATGGCTCACAGCCACAGGTGTGATGGTAATTAACAACCTAGCAGAACAGTTTCCCAACGCTGACAGGAAAGTAAGAATTGGTTGATAGTCAGAACTTCTCATTTGTAAAACCCACTCAGCCCATTAATGATCCTGGGTTTTAGGCCACCAGTTAAATCTTCACCCTGACCTTAAACCTTCTGCAGATACTTAACTCAAACTCTTAATGCCAAATGCACAGGACATACAGTGGATAATAATAAGCATTGCCCCAAACTGCCATTGAGGCATGTTTGTGTCAAGACACCATTCTGAGCATTTTACATGCATTTATTCAACTTTTACAAGAGTCTTTTTAAGCTTAATTGCTAATTCAATTGGCCGACACTACCATACTGTGGCTAAGTGACCCTCTCAACGTCACACCATCTAGTTCAGAAGAGAAAGAGAAACTGTTAACTAGGCTACAAAAAGATGTGTGCAAAATGAGAATGAGAGGACAGTTGAAATAGCATCAGGAAACGCTGTGCATACTGGTAAGTACTGTACAAATTGAACAATATATAGAAGATCTGGCATAATCCAGGAACAAAGATAATGCAGCACAACCCTTAGAAAAAAAGTACTTTGCTAACTTCAACTTTTAAAGTTAAAGGGACTTCCTAGGTGGCACAGTGGTTAAGAATCCACCTGTCAATTCAGGGGACTTGGGTTTGATCCCTGCCCCAGGAAGATCCCACATGCCGCAGAGCAACTAAGCCCATGTGCCACAACTATTGAGCCTGTGTGCCACAACTACTAAAGCCTGCAAGCCTGGAGCCAGTGCTCCGCAATGAGAAGCCACCGCAATGGGGAGCCCGTGCACCGCAATGAGGAGTAGCTCCTACTCGCCACGACTAGAGAAAGCCCATGTGCAGCAATGAAGACCCAACACAGCCAGTAAATTAATAAATAATTTTTTAGAAATAAGTCAAGATTATCTACTTTTGTTAATAGCACATGCAATTTTATACTTCTTATGCACTTTTCCATCTTCAATAGTTTTCGAAGATGATGGATACTCAAAGTGAGAGCCCTAAAGCATTACAGTATGTCCAACCATTAAAGAAAAAGAAAAAAAAAAAGCTAGCTTGTTCAGCACAAAATAAGGCAGGAAAACCACACCTCAAAATTATAAGAAAAAAAGGTAAACAACAAAGTGAGAACAAAAGAGTTTTCAAGCTAATTTTTAGTGTATCATAACACTGAGTAACCAAATAAGTCTCTCCCCCAAACATTCCGGTTAACAAAGGTTTTACTACAATCTTCCAATCAAAGTGATCTGTGATGTTCTTTTTTTAAATTCTGCTGACCAAGCTACAGATAGGAAGGGGATGAAAGATACAGGAATGAATTAGAACACAGAATGACAGGTAACCTAACACACAGAAAGTGATGACTCAGAAATAATTGAAAGGAATTTAAAACAGTATGATTGTAGCAGGTTACACAATTGTCACATTGCTACTCTATTGGTCTAACTCTTCCTAACAGGTCTTATTCTAAAATTTCAAAACTGTTGCCCTCAGCTTTCTCCAGGTAGAAATGTTTTAATCTCAAAAATAGGACTCTTGAAAAGTCGAAGTGATATTGACATTATAATAAAGAAAAACAAGAGAGTTCACAGTTAGAATTTCCATGTTATCTCTTGTCCTCTTAATAGAGACTCTGCATCAGGGCAAGAACTCACCCATCATCACAGACTAAAGTGAGTCCTAAAAGGTCCCAGAGGCAAGTTTTGAACCATACTCCTCTTCCCAACCAACAAAGAGCTGGGATAGCTTATTAGAGAAACAATGTCTGTAGAACAAAAAAACAAGAAATCCCAAAGAAATAAAGTGGTACATGAAGTAAAATTTACAAAGGCAAGATTTCAACAACACATAAAGTACCAAAACATAGGGGAAAGAGAAGATAGTCTTTCCTTACTTGTCGAGCAGTTTTCCTCTCCTTCACTCTCTCATGCTTACACATGCTAGCTTGGTCTTTAAGCTAAGACCACACTGGCTTAACACAGCGATTTGACTTACTAGTCTCATAAGAGCCACAAGAACTGGAAGGTCAGCAATTTCTTGGGTCTTCCTAATTTGTACTCTACTCATTTGAGAAGCGTCTGAAGTTCTCCTTAAAGAAAACTTTTCGATGGTCCTTTCTCTCCAAACATTTGGGACTGCCCTTTTCTCTAGAGCAACTCTCCCCATCTCTTCTTGGCTGCATCTAAGTGAGTAGCCTCAGTGCTGCCCTTTTAAAAGGAGAGGGCTGGGCTGACGATAATTTCAATTAAGGCTCAGGTGCTTTCAAGTAAGCACTCCAGCTAAAACTAAGGCAGTGACAAAGCAAATTCTGTGGGTTGTATAGGAGCAAGACACATTCCTATGGAATCAACTTATTCATAAAGAACCTCTTTGTGAAAATAATCATTTAACCTTTACACACAAAATGGATTTCATCACAACTGCATTCTATTTCAATACCTTAATGCAGTTTACCTAGCAACGATTGCCCTAAGGAGCAACTTTAAATTTGTAATTTCTGCGAATGTAAGTCACAAGGGGAGTGTACAACGACATAAGATTTTAACCACCAATTTTAACCCAATTTTACTTTATTTCCCTACCACTGGTAAGGCATTTGGGACCCTTCCTGCACTGCAGAAGGTACATTCATCTCTGCACAAAGAAATGCCTGAAAAGACAAATGTTAACACCAGAACCCTAAGATATGATGATATTATTCTTAAAACAAACTTGGAAATGCACAAAATCATCGACCAGGAGCAAACTACATATGGAACTTCTCAGCTTATTAAAAAAGTAGCTGACCAAGTTCTAAGGCAGAGGCCAAAAGACCCACACCTGATGTGAGTGTGTGAATGTATATTCAGCTATCCACACTAAACTGGGTGCACCGGTGAGCTTGCTGGCCACTGAAAACACAAAATACAAAGTCAAGAACATTAAAATTAAATTTTCGTTTTCTACACCATAGCCTATGAAATTAGTTAAGAAAAGAAAGTCAATTTGTCAGCATTTCCATCCTCCTTCCCACCGCCCCCTGCCCCCAATATCAGGACAAAGCATTTCGGCGGAAAGGTTCAGTGGAAGTAAGCACCATAATCAAAAGTATATGGACTGTGTCCAAGAGGAGAATTGATGGGCTAGCAAACGAGTACAGGCCAAAGGTACAAATTTATAAGCTGTCTCACAGACACATGTGCCTAGTTATGAATTCAAATCAAGTAAGCAGTAAATGCTTTTCAGGAAGAGAAGTCTGAGAAGCAACCAGAAATTTCACACACGTTCTATACATTTAATTGTGGCTTGAATGTATGTGCACCGCTGACCACGGTCCTGAACGGACATTTCACATTTAGGGATTTAGGGAAGGGATTTCTCTCCTAAGCCGGGAAACACACGTGACTACTGTCCAATCCTTCCCAAGAATTCCAAACCAGGTGAGAGAGAAGGACCAAGAGAGGGAAAGAAACAAGCGCACACAAGCTGCTGGAGAAAGAGACTTCTGCTTAATCATATTTGATCTTATGCTCTAGCCCCAAATAATAGGACCAGAGAAGAAACCAGACTAAGTCTCAGAGACATAAAAGGACATAATCATCCTTGAATGAAAAGATGCAAAGCTGTGTAAATGTCGACCTAAACAGGTACTTAGGGCAGAGCACCAGGCTGGTGGAAGGGAAATGACCAGCAATCACTGCACCAGCATCTCTCTGAGTTATACTGAAAGTTGCTCCTAGGTTTTTGCAATTTTGCCTTAAAAAATGGAAATGTTTACATTGTCCCAAAGGGACAAAACAGACTTTTGGTTGGGCAATTCACATACATGAGTTCTTGCATTTTTAAAGGTTCTATCACATCTCTAACAGATTTCCCCTCTGTGAAGTTGGGGTGGCCCCTGGACCACCTACCTCCCCACCAGATGCGTATATGAATCTAAGTTGACTTTCAGAAAATCACTTGATTTCCTTGTTACTCCCTTCTCAGCCCCCAAACCATTATGAAGTACCTGGTCCCGTCACCAGCCTCATCACAGGGCTGACATGCTGCCGTCTGACTAAATCCCTGGGTGCAGCTAGCAATTTGCACATTCATAGAGCCTTTTAGGATATCATTTAATAAATGATCACTAAGAGCAGGTTCCTTGAGCAAAAGAGAGATCACATCTTACAGAAGAGTTAATGAACCATACACCATAAAGCTTTGCTATTAGTACGTCGTAAGAAATGCTGTGTCCATGAAATTAAAAGTGATCACTATGTTACATATCTACCTACTCATGAATGAAAGGGCCTCCCAGAACCACTAGCAAACAGCCAGTAGCATAATCCATCAGGGAAGGGACCCCGAGGTTTCTGATTATTCCTGGCTATGGCACTCATATTCTTCATAAACCAGCTTTTCCATCCTCAGTCACACTAGCAAACACCACCGTGGAATACATACCGTACTCCAGGAATCATGCTGGGTCCTCCATATAAAACACCTCATTAATTCTCACGACAACCCTCCGCAAAAAGTACTGGCGTGTCCATTTCACAGATGAGACAGTCTCGGCATTAATAACCGTTCCAAGGGCACACCCCCTAGCAGCGGCTGAACTGGCGTCACTCATCTGTACCCTTAGACAATACAGACCCTGACCCCAGAGCTGGGAACACTGGATGCTGGTCTAAAGGGATGGAGGAGGGGAGCACAAGTCCTTTCCAGGCAACACCATAGAATGTGAGACTGCACTTCTCTATGGCCCGGGGTGTCTTCCATCTAAAAAGGACAATTATCTCTTCTTAGATATACACGTGCTTGCGTAGCTGTACACACACACACACACACACACACACACACACACACACACGTCACTCAGTTTTCTCTAACACCAGGGCACCTGGTTATGGACCCTTCTCGTTGTGAGAGCTTTTCTACCAGGATTCTTCCCGCAGTTGACCATCTTCACAGCCTGAACAGCCCAACAAAAAGTCTGTTTTGTCCCTTTGGGACAATGTGAACATTTCCATTTTTAAGGCAAAATTGCAAAAACCTAGGAGGAACTTTCAGTATAACTCAGAGAGATGCTGGTGCAGTGACTGCTGGTCATTTCCCTTCCACCAGCCTGGTGCTCTGCCCTAAGTACCTGTTTAGGTCGACATTTACACAGCTTTGCATCTTTTCGTTCAAGGCTTCCACACCCTTCCTCACAGGGGCAAAACGAGAAACAGCTGGACTCATACACTGTATCCACGAAGTCTGAGGGGACAGATAGTCAGTCCTTCTCACTGGCTACAAAACACTGGTGTAATATAAATATTTAACATTTGCTAGAATACCTCAGACCCGGGGTAGAAAGGGTGAAAGCCTTGTTTCCCTGACGCTGACTCCACCTCCTCTAGGAACATCCAAGCAAACAAGCCAGACTCTCGTAACCTGTGTTAGCTCACAAATCCTGCACCTCCCGCCACCAGGAACCTTACACCACCTCCAGGCAATTTCCCTTCATTTCCACCTCCGGTCAACGTGCCCTGCAACTGACTGTGGAAATGAGCATTTGCAAGGCCCTCTTCTCCATCTCCATTCATCATGAAAGGTTTTCCTTCAAGAAAATACTAGGCTTAAGTCAACATCGCAGTAAAAAGCAGCATTAACAGCCATACGAAGGTGTTCTCTCAAACAGACCTAAATTCCTTTCCTGTTCCATTTCCTGCGGGTTTTCGTGGATGCCTGAAGCACCAGGAATGAGGCCCATCTCCCTCCCCATTCCATCGACACACCGTTTGCTAAGATGCCATCTTCTCAGGTCATCAGCTCCCCGATAACTTGGAACAGTTCCCAACAGGTGGGTCCCAGGCTGCCTGGCTTCCTGAAATGCCAACCTGATGGAGCCACTTCCTTGCTTCAGATCCTTCAGTGACTCCCCATGCCTTAGAATAAAGTCTGAAAGGCCGTGCATGAGCCAGCCGCCGCTGCTCTCTCCAGCGTCCCCCGAGGCCGTGCCCTCCCAGGCTCCATGCACACGACCCAGACTCTTCCTGGGCTTCAGACCCACACGTGCTCCCTGCTACCTGCATCACGCTCGTCCCTTCCCTTCTCCCAATAACTCCTCACTGAGACAGTCCCCACCCCCTGGACCAGATGAAGCACACACTCCCTCACTGCCTGTTTCCCATCTACCACCCTGGAAACCAATTAATGAGGAATCATGTGTCTAGGGACTATCTCCCCCACTACACTAGAAGCTTTGTGAGGTCAAAACTCTCTCTGTCTTGCCTACCCTCGTGTTTTCAGCACCCAAGGTGATGCTTCCCAAGAGTCAGGCTCAACACACATTGGCTGACTGATGTTCTGAACCTGTGGCGCTTGTTGAAGCAGAGAGTCAAAAGCAGACTCAGTAATAAACACGCCAAGATTTATGCACTACTTTTTTTTCAAATTATGTAGCTGCTGTGATTCATAACATTCAGTGAAAAGCTTTACTGAATTCATGGTTGCTTTTTGCTATTTGTTCTCTTCACCAATGAAGACTAGACATTCATCTAGGCAGCTATGCGTGACACGAAAGGCAGTCTTCAAACTCACATCATTAATATTACAGTTAAAAGACATCCCCTAATTGTGCCTACTGTTAATAAGAGAAACTGTTTCCCACCTCATGCCAATAAAGTAAATCCTTTAGGGTAGCAAAGTATAAATGAGATGCTTTCTATTGAGCTGAAAATCCTTTTAGCTACTAAGCCTTTTTTCTGCCATTCTAAGAATCCCTGAAAGTTTCAAGTTCTAACACACACAGTGAAAAGCAGAGTTAATATGCAAGTCCCTGCACAGGCACTGTGAGTGGATCCTCACTGATTTTACTTTCTTCAAAATTTACCTGGAAAAACTGCTCATAATATTTTTACTGTGATCCATGAGGCTTTGTTTTTTTTTAATTCTTTTTTTTTTTTAATACAAATTTATTTATTTATTTGTTGGCTGTGTTGGGTCTTTGTTGCTGCGCGTGGGCTTTCTTTAGTTGCGGTGAGCAGGGGCTACTCTTCATTGTGATGCACAGGCTCCTCATTGCCGTGGCTTCTCTTGTTGCAGAGCACGGGCTCTAGGCACGTGGGCTTCAGTAGTTGCGGCACATGGGCTCAATAGTTGTGGCTCATGGGCTCTAGAGCACAGGCTTAGTAGTTGTGGCACAGGGGCTTAGTTGCTCTGCGGCATGTGGGATCTTCCTGGAGCAGGGATCGAACCCGTGTCCCCTGCATTGGCAGGCGGATTCTCAACCACTGCGCCACCTAGGAAGCCCCATGAGGCTTTTTTGATAAAAGAGCTAGAGGTTTAAGCATAATTCATAATAGACAAAACATAAGAATACACACATGGTCACCCTTCAGTCAAACGTGCCACTGTTTTCAAAGATGTATTTTTCCTCTTTTGTTCAACATATATGTACTGAGCCCCTAGTAATATATTAGAAGGATTGTGCTAAACACACAAAGACAAAATTCCTGCCCTCAGGAGTTCAACACACAGCAAACAGTACTGAGTAGTTTATGAGAATCAGCGCAAGGTGCTTTGAGAAGGGACAGGGCAGAGCACCTAGGAGCAAATCTCATAAATGTTGTTAGAGGGACACTCCTTCAATCCAGACTGGCATGAGTATCTGAAACATAACCCATTACCCTCAACTTGCAGAGACCTCCAAATCCACAGACTTGGGGAACCAGGGGTAAAGTCAGATGAACTTTATTTAAACAAGAAACCATGCGCTATCTCTATCATGTGTTTCATCATTAAGTACATAAAAGCTACAATCATTGCCATGTTAAACTACTGTTTTTAAGGCACCAAAAGCTTAAAGAGCTGATTTAAGTCTACGAGACTTTGTAAGCTTACACAAATATTGGCAGTAAGATAAAACACGAAATAGGTCAAACACTGTCAGCATTACTAGCATATGCAAGCAGCTTTAACAAGGGTGCCCAAAAAGTTAGCACTGCAATAATACACTAGGAAATTGAATTTTGCTGCTTTTTAAAAATTGATGCAATAAGTTACTGGAAAAAAATTTTGGAAAACAATGAGTCTCCCAAGCTAGACATAACAATTTTTAAATCTAAATGAAACTCCTTCCATTTTATGGGTTTCACTTAAGCCTTGTAAGGCTTTATACTTGGTGCCTTGCTATTGTACAACTAACACTACACTAACAGTGCCTTGCCACAATACAACGTGATACAAATAAAAACTGTTTCCCAGCTTATACTAATAAAATGGAAATAAACAGAACAGACAAAGCCTCAGGTTCTCTGAAAGTAGGGAGCAGATTAATTATGCATAAATAAAATAAGCCAGCCCAAACTTGTACCTTCTTTCACAACATTTTGAATCACAAATGAACTTGAGAAATTAGTATCTGCTGAGTACTCAATGCTAAATGTTAGATACTATACTAGGATTAAATTCGGTGGTGTGTATAAAATGCCTAATGCCTCTATGACTATTATTCCCATTTAAGAGGGGAAAAATCAGGCCTTACATCAGCTGAGTGGTCCACACCCCACATCTGGTTAAGGTGGCAGAGTCGGGAATCAAACCCAGGTCTTTCGACCAAACTGAGAGTGTGTAACCCAGCGTTCCTCACTGAACCTGCTAGAATGGTATTTTTAATAGTGCCCATTTTCTGAGGAGAGGATAGAGAGCTTTTATCAGGTTCTCAAAGAGACCGACAACACCCCCTCAAAGCTTAAGAACCCCTGCACCTTAACTGACACCAGTTGAAGAGCCAGAAAATGTGCACTGGACTTCAACCTCTCAGCAAGACTATCATTTCTCTACACCACAGTTTTAGCTTCACTTTAAAATTCTCAATGCAAGTCAAAATTTCCACTCCTGGACAACTTCCAGCATCCCCTGTCACAGGTTAAGTTACACAATAAATTGCAATACTGTATCACTTTACATCCAATTCTGAGATTTCACAAATACTGACCAATGTTATTTAGTCATTCCACTTTCCAAAATGTGTTTCAATCAACCAGTCCTCACTGCAGTGCCTGTGAAATAAGCTATCATTATATCCACTTCCAAGAAAATAAAACACTGTCACCCTGAGGCCAGGCAATAAATCAGCTACAGGATTGGGATCAAAAGTGAGAAGTTCCTGACTTCCCCTACCTGGGATCTGCAAGACTGTTATATATCATGAAGCACCCTCCTAGCTACGCAGAAAACATAGGGCAACTAATTCTATCATTTTCTCTACCAGTGGCAACACTATATTAGAATCTAGTGGTAAATCATTAAGTTGGGTCATACCCTCTGCTACCCAGCGACCAGTGTGCTCATCTCCAAAAGTTGAGGCAGATGTCACAGAGTGAACGCCAGCACATGCCTGGCATCTTTCAAAAGGAGATGGAACCACTGAGAACACTGGTTCGGTCCAGGGTTCGGTCAGGTAGCTCTGTGGTAGGTGTGGTGCCCAGCTTAACTCCTGGCACCCTGTCGCTAGGATCAATCTGAACTTTGGATACATCCTAAATTCCTGATCAGAAAAAGGGATTGTTCAAGTGAAAATAAACTTTACCTTGAAGTTCACTGGTCATACCCCTCATTTAACAGATTATTAAACTGACCTCAGAGGAATCAACTCATCCGAGGTCTCACAATTCAGAAGCAGAGACAGTTCTAGAAAGCAGAGCTCCAGACACCCATCTGGGATCCTTACGCTCCTGCTGGCATTGGAGAATGGGTCCTGCTTACTGCCAGAGAGGCTTGGCCAACCACTAAGGTTTGCTCCATCTCTGCCAAGCTAGGACTTGACTCCCCTCACTTGTGCCAGATGCAGTCTTTGCCGCCAGGCTGGGGTCCCAGGGGGCTACAGTCAGAGCACTGGCCTCAGCTTGCATCTTCTGAGAGACAAAGACAATTAGTTACTAAAACAAACCCCATCAGAGAGGAAGAAAACACCACTCTGGCACCGAGGAATTAACTTCACAGGGAGGCTCTGTTAGGGTGATGTTTTATTTATGGCCCTCCCTGATCAAGATGACTTCCCTACAAGAAACGTCCAAAGCAAACAATTAAAGACACCAAGAACCTTATGTTTCCTTAACTGTCCTCCAAAGGCCGAAAAAAGCCAGAGAAAACAGGCGGGAGGACACCAAGTCATAGTCTCAGTGTGTTGGGACGCGCGACCCACAAGTTTCGCACGAATATTCTTCCAAGAAACCAGGATGGACGCGGTCCCCCGAAGAAGGCAGTACGTCCCCCATTCAGTCTAGCGACCAGCACGCATCTGGACACCCCGGAACAAGTCCAAACGCGAGATGCTGAAGCGCAGGTCAGCGCCGCCGGTCGAGAGCTGGGAGTCCTCCTCTCCCGGAGGACCAACGCCGCGGGACCAGCCGGGACCAGCCAAAACCACCCGCGGGGGATCCCAGGGCCGACGCCACCGAGACCCCGCCGCGCAACTTCACGGGTACTGCTCCCAGCCGTCCCCCGCTCCCCACATATCCACTCTACTCTCACACCCATCCCTTCACCACACTCCCCCTCTGCCCAAGCTCTTCGATGGGAAGCAACGCCCACTTTGGAGAATGAGATCTTAGTTGTGGGGACAAGCCAAGCATCCAGATCACATCTATTCACAGACCCAGCGGAGCAAATCCAGACCTTGGGGAGTTTGCTGCACACACACACACACACACACACACACACACACACACAGAGGTAACAGGCACGGGGAAACCAATGACCCACAGGGAGGCTCCTAACTGTCATTACCCAGGGCTCGGGGCACAGCATCTGGGGTCCCTCCCCCTCTCCAAGCCCCAGCGCGCGCTGCCCACCACCGGCGTGCGGGATGGAGAGCTGGGGTCCCCAGGCAGCCTGGGCCAGAGGGGCCGAGGTGGGGGAAGGCGGGGCCCACCTCCTCGTCCTGCTCTTCCTGGGACGCGCTGCTGCCCCGGGGCGCGGGGGGCGCGGCTCCTCCGGGAAGCGGCGGCGGCGGCGCGGGGACTCCACGCTGCGACCCCAGGCGCGCAGGAGCCCACGCGGCGGACGGCCGAGCGCCTCCAGGCGGCGGCGACGGCGGCGGCGGCTGCGGCTGCTCGCGGGCGAAGCCGGGCTCCCCTTCCTCCGACAGAGTTTCTGAGCCCGATGAGGACTCGGCCGAGGAAGCGCCCGGCGAGGACGCGGCAGCCGCCGCAGGGGCGGGAGTCCCGGCACCGTGGCCGCTGCAGCCGCGGGGCACTGGCTCCAGCACCTCGGAAACTTTCTCCCCCATCTCCCTCTCGGGCCCAAAGTGCGGCCCGAGGGGCGGCGGGGGCGCGGCGCGCGCTCAGAGCCTCCGGGGGAAGCCGGGAAGCTGCCGGGCTCCGGCTCGCGCTCGCTGCCGCTCCCGGGCTGCAGAGAGCCCCGCGGGCGACTACATGGCCGGGCCCGGGCCGCCGGAGCCTGCAGCCAAGTTAGCAGCCGCCAGGGCCCGGCGGCCGCCGCGGGCTCCCGCGCGCGGGGACATGCCAGCGCGGGTCCGCGCTCTGCGCTCCACAGCCCTCGCGCGCTGAGCCCGAGCCGCCGGGACTGCGGCTTCTCCAGCAAACCCTTCCTCCGGGACCGAGAAGGGCCGGCGAAGGAGACGGGCAGCCCGGGGAACCAATGGCAGGGCAGGCGCGCCGGGGGGCGGAGGCTACGGCGCCCCAGGCGCACCGGCGTCAGGTAGGGGAGGCGGGGCGGAGGCGCCCGCTGCAGCGTCCCGCCTGAGCGCGGGGGGCCGGGGGGCCAGAGCTGGGCACCCGCGCTGGGAGGGTGGGGATGGAGCCCGGAATCGGAGCCTAAGGCTGGTACTCTGAATTTAGCCAAGGAGTGGCTGGCGGTCCTGGGAACGCCGGGGGGAGATGGCCGAGGGGGCGGTGAGACCTTGCATAAGAACTGGACTTTGTTTCCAAAAAGTGGAATCCAGGAAACTGACCAGAAGGAGAAGTAGCAGGGCTAAAGGGTAAAAGGCAACACACATACACACACACTGTCACGCACATGCACGCACCCACCAGCGTGCTGGAGGAGAAAGGGGAAAACTTCATGGTACAGTGAGTGCATCCAAACCGAGCTCATCTCCGATCCCGGATTCTCCACGTAAGCTCCTTGGCCTTCATTGTCCTCAACTGGAAATGGAGACATTCGTACCTGTCTTGTCTCCCTGTGAGGAGAATTACAGCAAATATATATTAAGCTTCAGCAGACTGCCTGACTTAGACACATGGAGAGTTTTCAAAAGACTATTTTCTCTTTATTTCCGTTTGTAAATTAAAAAAGCCAAAGACGTGTACCTTTTGAAAGGAAGGAAAATGATAAGTTATGCCCCTATATTTAATTAGGACCAAGACTATGTCCAGCCCGGTGCCAGATACTAGACAAAGCTGAATTACAGAGGGCTGCTGGCCCACTACTGCCTGTCTCTCCACATCCGCTAAGCAGAGGGTGAAAAGAGATCACATTTCCACTTTACTTTCTCCTAGCCCTGGCTTGTAGACCAACAAGATGCAGGACTAGTTACTTCATTTTCCTTACCTCTAAGAGCTAGGAGAAAGAACTTTCACCAAGGGCACCAGTAGTATCACCTTAAGGCCCTCCCTGGGTGGCCTTCAGGGTGATGGGGTGACTTGAATTTCTCAAAAGTCAGCAGTCAGCTCAGCGGTGGGAAATAAATGATTCCTCACTTGCCTTCAGCTCCAGTCCTATTCTGAGCTCTGGCACTGCGACCTGGGGTATAAATTCACCCAGATTCAATTCTACAGACGTTGACTGAGATGTGTGCCTGGTGCTTGCAGGGGATACAAAGATACATAAGGCAGGTCCCCTGCCCTTGAGTAGCTTATGGTCAAGCAAGAGACTGATGCTGTGTAATGTAGTTCCATTATTAATGTTCAAAAGCTATGGCAGTGCTACACTAACAGTGTGCCGTAGGAGAAGAGGAAGGAATCACAGGAAAACGATTGGGTCCTCAAGCTCACGAGCCCTCAAGAATCTTAGATTTCTCTTTGTCGGAACAGCCTTGCCAGAGGTCCTTAAAGAACTGGAGGACTCGAGTTGAAAGCCCCTTCAGCTAATGAGCCCTTTTATGCTATCACCGTATTTACAAGTGATACATCATACAAAGTGCTTCATCATATTGGACAGCAAGCTTTGTCCTGATCGATTTCCTCCCCCAAGATGAGGGGGAAGGAAATATGATGTGACCCCATTGCCCTAGACAGCCATACTGCAAAACAGCCCTGGCTGTCAGGCTTCCATTGTGACACTTCAGAATTATCTGAGGGGCTGTGAAGACCTGCTGAGGCAAAAGAACAGTTCCAGTAACTTGACTAGTTGTGAGAGCAAGGCTAAAGACAGAGCACAGTGGGACAGTCTGAATCCAACCCTGGGCCTCACGATTGCTTTTCTAGTCAGGAGTATTGGTCTTTATCTGAACCCCTATGTGGTTGATTCGCCACAGCCGAAGTAAAATGATGACTTAAGCAAGCCATTCACATGAAAGAGGAGGAGGGGTGCTTTTCAGTACCTCAGAAAAGAAGCTAAGACATGATCTGAATTGCTAACAGGAAGAATGACAATAGCTATTATTGTTTCCTCCATAAGCATCTGTGGATATTCTCATTTAATCCTGGCAACAACCTCATGAGATGGAGTCTATCAGCCCCACTTTATAGATTAAGAAACTGAGGATCTTCAAGGTCAAATAACTTGCCAAAGCAAGTGAGTGGTAGAACTGTGACTTGAACACAGCAGTCTGGTCCAACGCACTTTCTTAAACATTCCAATACATTGCCATTCAAAACAATCTTTTCAGGTACATATATATATTAGACTACAAATATCCATAGGGCAGGGACTTTGTTGTCTTGATTTACTGTGTAAAAGGATATAAAAGGATACTTGCAGAACAGATTTTTTTCCCCACAAACATTTATAAGGCACTTAGTACGTACCAGGCAAGGGTTTAAGCACTTAACAAATATTAATTTTCTTAATCTCCATATCAACCCTATGAGGTAGCCACTATTATTATTCTCATATTACACATGTGAAATGTCAAAACTATGGCACAGAGAAGTCGGGTAATTTTCCTAAAGTCACACAGCTAGCAAGTGATACTTGAGCAATTCGGCCCCATTCGTGCTCTTAGCCCCTACAGATCAAAGTCAAGTACTAGATCAGTATTTCCTGGACTTTTTAAACCTTAACCTCAAATAAGAAATATATTTTACATTGCAACTCATGACACATGTACATACATACAAATATAAATAAAAGTCCATGAAACAATACTTACCCTTCCTGTAAACATTGGAATTTTTTGTTATATTTTATTGAAAATAAAAATAGTAGTTGTGATCAGCTAAATGGATTTCACACTCCACTTTGACACATGCAGTTGAAAGCAATGTACTTAATCATCTCCATAGCTGACCCATGAGGGAAATATGACCATCGTTCAGACTGAGAATTTCCAGACCAGAACTCTGCAAACTCAAAGGGTGACTCTATAAATAGAAGATGATCAGAAGATCAGGAGAGTTCCCCAAAGTTTAACCCAATTAGACCTATGGACAAATGCTGAGGTATGGCCAAACCACTGGACCAGTTTTTGTTTTTGTTTTTTTAAGAACTTTTATTGAGACACAATTGACATACAATAAACTGCATATATTTAAAGTGTACAATTTGATATTTTCTTATTAGTAATGTATATATGGCATTCCCAATCTCCCAATTCATCCCACCCCAACCCCTGGACCAGTTTTGATTTAAATCCTACAGTTCACCTTTCTTATCTAATTAATTAAATTATAAACACCTTCCTCAGATGACAAGGAAAGAAGCCCTCCAAGACGACTTCTCATGAATGTCCCTAATGTTAGAGACTTTGGAACCAGAGATAAGTATAAAAGAGTGGCTTTTTTCTTGCTGTGTCACTGTAGGCAAGAGCCAGGAAAATAAAAACAACTTAGTCATTACTCCTGGGAAGCCAACAGTGTAGCTTCACGTGACAGAACCAGATGAGCCTAGAGGCTAGGAAGGACAAGGTCAGCCTACTCCAAAGTAATCAGGGTCCACACGTTCTACTGCACATGCACCCCAGGCACTGAGTGTTTATTTTATTTTGTGATTGGACACTAGCATCACTTTTCTGTGTTGTTCTCCCAAGTGATGGAAGACATTGCCTCTGGGAGTCTCTGTTATCTCTGCCAGTCTCTGCAGCATAGGTGGGGCCAAGTGTGAATGTCACTGTCAAGCCCTGTCTCTGTGAGATGGAGGATTTTCGAGGACAAGTCATCACATACTTAGTCTATTTCCAGTGTCATGACCTTTCTCCCAAGTTTAGCACTTGATAATCTTGAAGTCAATTGTCCTTCTTTCTTAGATACATAAAATTAGAACATTATAAATTCAGAATGAACATTTTTGTAAAATTGCAAGTAAATATGTTCATATTCAATATCCCCCCAAATCCTAAATATCATATGATCTTTGGATGATAAAGATGATGTAATTAGCCTTTGGTAGGTTTTTAAATTTTCATTATTAATAATAAATTTGCCTGCTGCCCCGTGATCAATAAAGTACAGTTTTGTGACAAACATCAGTAAAAATGTGGCCGTTGAGGTGGGCTCGATTGGGGTTTTTGATTTATACCAGAGAGTGTAGCATGATATAGACCATGATGATTTCTGACTATCCAGCTGGAAGGAAAAGATCTCATAGCATCTCAACCTTCTGTTTGTGTTTGAGGGTCCAGGAAAGGAAAGGTTACAGTACAAGGTTTCAGGAGGTAATCAGAAGAATTTCTTAAGTGATTGTTGAAAAGGACAGGGGAGGAAGAATAATACCATGCTTTGCCTCTGTTGAAGTCTCTGACCTAGAGGTTGAGACGGATGGGAAGATAAGTTATATTAGCAAATTAAAGTAAGGCTGTAATGGACCAAACAAGAGGATACTGCTGATCTGATGTCTCAGATCAATGTTTCTCCACATGCTGTATGTGGAGCACTTGCTTCATATTGCCAGGATACAGGCAGGGGAGAAAGTGCTTGTTTCCCGGCCCCAGTCAAAGGTTTGGGGATCAGCATTTTTAAGTAACACCCCAAGCACGTATCAAGCGTGCTAAAGCTTGAGGATTACTGAAGATGGTCCTAATTTGAAGATCAGAGAGCTGTTTCTTGGGGCAAATGTGCCTGGCTCTGTAGAAAGTGACTTGAATGAGCTGGACGGATTGCAGTCTATGTCTCTCTGGACCTCTTTGTTCTCAGAGAACAGCTACCCTGGGGAGACCAAGGCAGCTTAGCGGCTGGGCAAGAATATGCATGTTCTGAAAACAGCTGGAAAAACTGAGCTAACACACAAAAAGAACTCAGGATAACATTCCCTGGAGGATTCTGTTTAAACAAAATTCAAAATGGTGACGCGTTTCCCACAGAAGACTCCAATCTTTTGCATTTGCCTTTCCAAGATGGATAAGATGGATAGTCACAACTGGATTTTTTTGTTATGCTTTCAGCATGAAATGTTCCTTTATTATCATTCTTCACTTTTCAAAAAGATTCCTTCAGGACTCTTTGCCTGTTTAGGAAATAGAAGACAAGCAAACACATTTACTCACTTTTATTTATTCTAGTGGTTGACTTTCAGAGTCAATAAAATGATGCTGAAGAGTAACCCAGCAAGTAGCAACTCTCCACAATCATAAGCCAGCTTGCAGCCCTAGGGATGATGTTTAAGGATTTTCGTACTTGAGGAAATAGTCTTCCAGTCCCTTTCCCCTCAAAGTGTGGTTTGCCACAGGCCAACCTAGGAACTTGTTGGAAACGCAGACTCTCTGTCCCTGCCCCAGACCCACTCTATCAGGATCTTAACAAGATTCCCCGAGGACTTCATAGCCACATTACAGTTAGAAAAGCACTGCTCTAGTTTGGTTCTCGTGCGTGGCTGTGTATTGGAGTCACTTATCTGGGAAATACAAGATAAGTTTTGAACAATTCATGGTGCCACAAACTAAGAAATTGCTCAAAAAAGATAGAACCTTGTCTGCAGAATATGGGTACCAGCCTAAAGGAGTTCCCAATGACCAAAGCTAGAACAATCCGAGCAACAAAATAAATCACGATAATGTTGGTTTTAACCATAGAATAAAATCAATATTCATGATTCCAAATTCATATAAATAATGAAATAAAGTAAATGGAGGAGCAGAGATAACTCTTCCTCACAATATAATTCCAATGAGCAGATAAAGAAAGAAAGAGGGAAATAAGAATCAGCATGAGGCAAACACCACAAGAATAAATGTAGCAGACAAGATCCACAAATGTGTGCTCAAATTAGTAAGCAAAATTTTGAGAAAAAGGATTTTAGTAGACTCAAAGTGATTCTTCCCCCACGATACTTACCTATATGAAACCTACCAGTACAAAGTGAAAGACAGTCATTTTACAGTACAGAAACCCAACAGACATCACCCTAACCATATAAATATCGCTGGTAATAAGACATATCAATATCTTGAACCCCTTTCTATGAGGGACATCATTATTTTTGTGGCATTCTTGACCCAAAAAAGGCGTACCTTAACTCCAATCCTAAGAAAACATGATAAACCCAAATTGAGGGACATTGGTCAGAATTAGTGATCAGGACTCTTCAGACATACCGAGGTGATGAAAGATAAGGCAAGTGTGCGGAACCGATACAGAAACTAAGTAATAACTAAATAAAATGCGGGATCTTTCGTAGGATCCTGGAACCACAAAAAGGACATTAGTGGGAAAAAATGGTGAAATTTGAATAAAGTCTGCAGTGTGGTTAATAATATTGTACCCATGTTAATGCCTGTACTTGACAATTATAGAAGATCTTTAGAGGAATCAGGGCAAGGGATATTAAGGAACTCTTTGCCCTATTTTTGCAACTTTTCTGTAAATCTAAAATTAGTTCAAAATAAAATGTTAAAAAGCAAAACTCCCTGAGTGACTATAATGGTAGCCAAAGTTGAAAACTACTGCTCCATGCTCAATGGCTCACCGAAGTTCCCAGCCACACTAATAAGAACTGCCTGCACGTGACGTGAATAGGGTCGAAGCAACACCTGAGTAGCCCTTGAGACTACTTACTGGTCCAGGCTGCTGGCAAGGCAGGAAAGGCTACAAGAACCTCCCTGCCGGCAGCCCAAGGACACCAATCAGGACCCGACAAGGTGGGAAAGCCTCATTATTATTATTATTATTTTTTAGCTCTTTATTGGAGTATAGTTGCTTTACACTGTCGTGCCAGTTTTTGCTGTAAAACAAAGTGAATCAGCTGTTTTTATACATATATCCCCATATCCCCTCCCTCCCTTGATTTCTTTCCACCCTCCCTATGCTACCCCTCTAAATCACCAGCAATCATCGAGTTGACCTCCCTGTGTTATGCAGCAGCTTCCCACTAGCTATCTATTTTACATTTGCTGGTGTATATATGTCAGTGCTACTCTCTCATTTCGTCCCAGCTTCCCCCTCACATCCCCCTGCCCCCCCCGCCCCATGTTCTCAAGTCCGTTCTCTACATCTGCATCTTTATTCTTGCCCTGTCACTAGGTTTATCAGTACCATTTTTTAGATTCCATATATATGAATTAGCATACAGTATTTGTTTTTCTCTTTCTGGCTTACTTCACTCTGCATGACAGACTCTAGGTCCATCCACCTCACTACGAATAACTCAATTTCATTTCTTTTTATGGCTGAGTAATATTTCATTGTATATATGTGCCACATCTTCTTTATCCATTCATCAGTTGGTGGACACTTAGGTTGCTTCCATGTCCTGGCTATTGTAAATAGTGGGAAAGCTTCATTCTTATATAAGAATATTAGGCCCTTCATTATACTTAGCCATGTTGCACAAGTAATGCAAGGAAATCATGGTGGCAGGGAGGAAGATGAAATAAGATAATGGAATGTTTCAGCATTGTACAACTCCAGGTTCTTCGTTGCCAACCACAGAACCAATTCTATGTGGTTAGAGTAGGAAGTGATTTATTAAAAGATATTAGAATCCTCACAGAGTCTTTGGAAGGAACTAAAGAAACAGGCTGTGGAATGAGCTTCCAGAAACAATCCTCAGAACCCCAATGTAGAACTGGCTAGGGAGGGAATCACTGCTCCTGATGATTCCAGAACCACACCGCCTCTCCCGCCATCTGTGCCTGCAAAACAGATGCCCTGCACCCCACCTTCTTCTTCACATAAATCACTCCTGTATCCACATCTCTGTATGTGCATCTGATTAGCAGAACCTAAGGCACATGGTGCTCCCTGGAGGCAAAGGAAACTGAGAAATGTGGGGGCTTTGCATTCTATCCTGGGAAGATGGGATTCACACCGTGGGGAACCATCATAATGTAGAAGGAGTGTCAAAAGATTTGGCTAACAGGGTAAACCAGAAGGATTTAGACTTTAAAAGGCTCCAGCCCTTGATTAATTGTACTAAATCTGCCCCCTGGGGCAAGTAATGTTTTCAGCCATCAGGTTGAAGTGGGCCTGAGCATCAGCTTTAGGATGCTTGCTCCCAACATCAGTCATTTTCCTGCTAAGTATCTCATAAGGGGAAAGAATTATCATGTACTGAACACATTCTATGTGCCAGACACTGTGCCGAATGCTTTGTATGCATTATGTATTTAATCTCTTCCATAACCCAATTCAACAGTACAGTCCCCATTTTACAGGTTAAAAAAAAAAAAACTGGTGTTGAGAAATTAAATAGTTTTTCTCAAAGTCACTCAGTAAGGTGGGGCTAGGATTTCATCCAAGGTCTCTCTCTGGAGTTACATTCTGTGTAATACCAACAGTGCTCAACTTGTGATGGTTCGACTTATAATTTTTCAGCTTCACGATGGTTCAAAGGTGATACACATTCAGTAGAAGCCGTACTTCGAATTTTGAATTTTGATCTTTTCCTGGGCTGTACTGTCTGGTGACCCTGGGCACCTCCCTCCCGATAGGCCATGCAGTCACAAGGGAAACAACCTATACACTCACAGCTACTCTGCACCCATACAACCTTTCTGTTTTTCACTTTCAGTACAATATTCAATAAATGACATGAGATATTCAATACTTTATTATAAAATAGTCTTTGTAGCAGATGATTTTGCCCAACTGTAGGCTGACATAAGTATTCTGAGCACATTTAAGGTAGGCTAGGCTAGGCTCTGATGTTCGGTAGATTAAGTGTACTAAATGCATTTCTGAAAGGATATTTTCAATTTATGATGGTTTTATTAGGGCATAACTCCATCTTAGGTCAAGGAAGATCTGTATTCTTACATAGGCCATTCATGAACCCACTGAAGAAGGTACTGGTTTCAGGAGCCCTTGTAAATGTGGATGTGCATCTTGCTGGGGGGCCATCTATAGCTTTTATCAGATTTCCAAAGGGGCCTATGACCTTCAAACAGTAATGAACTGCTGTACTACCCAAAGGTATAGCCCATCTGCTCATAATCATAAAGCTATTGTTGGGAAGGGGGGGCCTACATTCCAACTATTTTTTTGATTTTTGATCTTAGCATTTATTGACAATGATATCATTCTGTAATATGAGATTGAAATTTAAAATTTTAGTCAAGAGCGCTATCTCTTGGCGGAAAAAATACGTATCTGTGTAGGAACGAGCAAGGTTTAAAACTGATGAGAAAGTTTCTCTCTGCAAGATGAGAAAGGGCTGAGCAAAACAGAAACATATTTTTCATTTAACGACTGACGTCCTAGCTGTACATCAGAGGGCCTAGCATCTGTTTGTGACTTTGCCACCAACTCCATTTATCAGGGTCTCCATCACCTGTATGATGGCGGTAATATAACACTTGCCACCATTTCCTCCATCGCAATGTTATGAGATTGTTTTGAAAGTACTTTCATTTCCCCAACAGAAAGGCACTATAGATCTATATATATACACCTGTTATGACTTCTTTGGAGGAAAGAAAAGCACCTCAGAGAAGACAAGGCTTACAACTTCTAGGACTGAATGATTTCCGAGCCTCACAGGCATGCATGGCCGGAAGTTCTTTGTGAACAACGACTTGTTTATTTCTTAGTTTTTCATTTCTAGTGGGTTGCCTCTTCCCCTATTTCCATTTGTTGTGTTTAAAAACAATTCCAGTATAAATAAGCCTCTCAAATTGTATTAGCTAGCTAGAATGTTGCTTTAGATGGTTCATTATTTATGTCTTGCTGTCAACATATGTATTATTTTTACAGAACACAAAAGCTTTACTTTAGAAAACAGATAACAGTTGTTTTAAAGTAGAAAGTTGCAAAGGAGCCCAGGAGAGTTAGCCTGGCCCACTTGCAGAAGTAGCAGTAAACCCTGTAAATATAGGTGACTATTTAAATGTAGTTTTTTATGAACAGGGCCAACCATCTGAGTGTGAAATGTCCCCTTCTTTGTCATCTAGTCCCCAATCAATCTGTTTTTTAAATGGCATTTTAGAAAGGTAATGAATATCTACTAATACTAGATGTAAACTTAATTTCAAAGCTGTGGGATAGGCCATAAATAAAAACACTGAGTGATTTCTATAGCTCAGCATGTTCATACCCATAGATGATCAACACGGAAAGTCAAGAGCTCTTCTCAAATAAGGGTAAAATGGCAGATAATTTGAAGTTCAAGTTGGTGGTTATTGCTATTCTGGCTGTTATTGTCGTGCTGTGTTTTTTACCCTTGAGTGGTTTTCATAAAGAAAAAATATAAATAAACAATTATTTGTGATATCTAATGTAAGGATGCAGCACATGATATTCATGAAGCAGGTGGCAGAGAAGAGAGACAAAGGAGAAATTTTGCAAACAGCATACTTTTGATGTTTTGTCCCAACTACTGTAGTGCATAATTTCAAACCACACTATTACATATTGTATCACTGGATGTATCATTGGATGAAGATTTATTGTACTTATTCAATTAGATGCCTAATACAGGAGCAGGAGGTAAGGAATTCTTCAGATTGCCACTGGCTCAGGAAGACTGAGTCACATTGTTTTGCCTTGGTATTGATAGGAAACAGACAATGCTGCACCTCTCAGATTCCCTCCATGCCAATTAGTCATCAAGTCTTGTTGATTTTTCCTTCGTGCAACTTTCCCAGTCACTTCCTCTTTTCCATGTTAAATTCAGTTTCCCTGCCGCAGGTTCCCATCATCAATAAGATTATGGCAATAGCCCTCTGAATGATTTCTTAGCTTAGAGTCCAGGTTTTCCAATTTATCTTGTATCCCCAGGCCAGATTAATCTTCCAGAAATACTTCTTTGATAATGCCACTCTCTTACAAATCAGTAAGATGAAAGCCAACATTCTTAGCCTAGCATGCAAGGCCCCATATCTTTCCAGGTTCACCTGCCAAGTGTCAATCCACAGACCTTACACTCATGCCAAATTGGATTACTCATCGTTTGTGACTCAGACTCTACTTCAGTCTTCTCCCCCATAGGTTTCAATGCACCTAGAAGCCTATTTAGCCCTTCTTGCCACCCATTCAAATCCGACAGCTACTCAAACTCTATTTACCTGCCAAAATTCAACTAAAATTCAGTCCTCTTGTGGCAATTTTAAAACATGTCCTCCAGTTCTTTGACACTTCTCCCACTGAGAGGTAAGGTCTAGGTCCCCTATCTTTGAATGTGGGTTGACCTTTAGGGATTCTCCTTTAACCAATGGGATGCCGCAGATGGGATGCTGTGTAACTTCCAAGGCTCTGCCAGAAATGGCCATGTACCTTCCACCCGCTTGACTTGGAATGCTTGCTCTATGGGCAACCAGGAACCAAGTAAGAAGTTCAAATACTCCGAGACTACCCTGGTGGCGAGACCTTACTAGATACTCCAGGTGACAGCCCAGCTGAGCTCTAGCATACCTGCCCATCAAGGAAGGAGACATCTTGGATACCCAGCCCATCGAGCCTTCTGATGACTTCCCCAATAAATGTCCTAGGAAAGAAGTATTCCATCAAGCCCGACCTAAATTCCTGACACCCAGATCAGGAGCAAAATTAATGGTTGTTTTAAGCCCCTAAGTTTGGGGGGTAATTTGTTACACAAAAGTGGTAATTAGAACTTTCCCACAAATTCCCTCCCTGACCTCCCAATCCTAGAGTCATCTCTCTTTTAAATTCCAAAGTGACTATTCTCTATTCTCCAGCAGTATTAATTGAAGCATCTACTAAGTCATGGACCCTGTGCTGGATGCCGAGAAAGCAACAGATTAGGGAAGACACTAATTTGTGCTCACAGATATCTATAGTCTGGTGGAGAAAGATGAAAAAACAGGCAAGTATAATACATTGTGTCTACAATAAATAGCTGAGCATCTCTTTTGTGCAGGGCAGTGTGCCACAGAGAGATGAGTCTGAAAATGCTGATTTTTATGAGCTAGGGAACATCAATGCAGAATTATCCTGGCGATAACTGACTATGCAGATCTGAGGTTCTGGAGACAGAAGTGGGCTGGAGAGTTGCATTTGGGAGTCCCCAGCACTAGATCATAGTGAAAGCCATGAGCATGGATCAGATTCCCCAGAATCTGGGGTGGGAAGGGCAGAAAGCCTAGGTAAGAGCCCTAGGGCAAAGGAAGAGAGTCCTTCAAAGGAAAAGAAGGATCAGAGAAAAGGCAAGTGAACTAAAGTCTGTGAGCCCCACAAACCAAGGTCAACGGGTGTTTCAAGGATCAGGGGGTAGTCAACTGTGCCAAATGCTGTGGCGGCCAGATGAATCAGGCCCGAAAAGTATGGTATTGACGTAAACAATCAGAATGTCTCTGACATCCATTTAATTGTGGTGTAGGGCAATTATTTGAAAACACTTTCCGGTATTAAGGTCTCTCTAAATCTTCAGGTTCTTTGTGGACAGGGATTGTTTATGCTGCAAATTTCACATAGTTACAAGACTCAGATGTGTACAATGAAAACAATTTTTTGTTAACTGAAAGGAAGGATCTGGTTCCCATTCCTGCTGAAGGCAGATTTAATCTTGCCATTATTCATGTAATGTAGTTCTTTCTATTTTAAAACACATTCCGTTTTCTTTTTGGTACATGCTCAAATCCAAGATTATCCCGGTTCCCAGGGGTGCTGATGTATGGTCCTGGCAGGGAATCTGTTTCCCGTTAGCATCCACTGCACATGCTGGACTCTGCGAGCACCAGCCTGCGTCCTCGCTGTATCCACTGCTAGCATCTGAGGCCCCACTGTGGTCTAATCATCGCTGCTCCCTCTCAGGTCTGCCAGTCACTCCCTCCTTGCTACTCCCCTTATCCTCCACGACGGTGGCCTGAATCCTGGGAACGCTGGACACCTCCCTCGGTTGTTCTTCCTCTACCACCCAAGAACCACAGTGGACGTGGAGCATCCTGAGAGTTCATGGTAGAAATTCTCTAATTTTATATCAAAAATAAAAATCACTGCTATATATTTCTTATTATGTCACAATACCAGTTCAGGGCATGGAATTCCAGACGTGAAGCCAAGTTTTCAAAATCTCTCCCAAAACCTATTCTCTTTTAAGTGCCTTAAGAGCTCTTGAAAATCAAAACTGTTTTGCATTTCAGACTACTTTCTCTGCTCTGGACTATAATAACCTTTTTGAAAGTGAAAAAATACTGCTTTATTCTAGATTGTATTATTCACCATTTCTTGACCAATAAATGCCATTGATACAATGGGGAGAAAATAGGACAACTAAGATTTTTCCAGGAACAAAAAGCACATCAGATAATATTTTTTAAGTATTATCTAATTCTATTGGTTATGCACATATAGTAAGTAATTAAATTATATCATTTAAAATATTTGCTTATGGTTTTTTGTTATGAGAAAGGCAACTGAGTTGGCCTAACATTTGCTATCTTTTTGTAAATTTGGGTTTCCAAGGTCAGTCTTTAAAGGACCCTATTCATTCCATTACTAGGACTTAAACTATAAACATTTAAACTATAAATAGTATCAACTATTGTAGTGTTGTTGGTGGTTGTGGCTTTGCTGTCCCCAAAAAATGATGTCCCATAGGCATTATTAAATGAGAAATAAAGATTAATATTTTTCCCCTGTAATTACTGTTCTTTACATGAAAGTAAAACTTTATTAAATCAGACAAGCACAAATACTTATTAAGATTACTGTGTAATTGCTCTGTTTAAGTGGGACATATAATTAGGACGTAATTTAAAGAAGTATAAGATTAAAATAAAGTATAAGATTAAATAAATATAAAACTACATCCTCCTTTCTCATAATCTTTGTTGTTAATCATTGCTTAATTTAACCCTGGGTTTATCCTGAGTTTAAATATAATTAACACACCCTTTACCTTCTGAAAAATCAAACCTCAAATTTTTGGGCCACTTTCCCCAATTGACATACCTTGACTATTTCTGATTAAGGAATATTCCTGTAAGCTGCTTATTTCTCCAGGGTACTCGTAAAACAATTTCCCACAAATCTTAACTCTCTTCTTTTTAGAGCATATCCTTTTTCTTTCTCTCTTCTTTTTCCAGGCATCTTAGCAGAAATTGAGAGACAGAAAATTATAAAGACATGTAGTATACTGGAAATTACAGCATAAATGCCCTAAACAACCGCTTCTCTACACTAAGAGAAAGTTCTCCATCTTACCACCTTGCCAACTCTCTCTTTTGAGAAACCTGACTCTTTCATCTAGTAATCAATCCTGAATCATGACTTCATATGTAAAACTGCTTTCAAAATGGGTTAGGTTTACAAAGCAAAGCTTATCAAACGTTAAGCTAGAGTCTTAGATTTTTTAAAAAAGTTATATAAAATTATGTCATCCTAGTTGGGTTAACTTTCCACTAGCAGAAAAGCAAGGCAATAATTTTAGGGGTGAATACATGCCCCCGACTGTGTTTTTGTTTTTGTTTTTCACAAGGAAGAGAAGATAGCGAGGTGAATTAGGAGGTAAGAGCCAATCACATCTTAGGTAGCGAACTGCAAATACAGCAAAGTTGGGCAAATAAAGTTATTGAAAATAAAAGAATGGTAGGGGAAAATAATAAGAAAACAAAATGCTATCAAAGAAAATGAGAGAAGAAAAAAAGCTGAATCAGATCGCTTCAAAGAGAGATCGAAGTGTTTAAAGTCAACAAAGGAAAAGGAGGAAACATAAGGATGATTTCACAACAGGACTAAGGAAATATTGGTCCTACGGTTGGGAAAAAATATAATTTTTTGTTGTAATATTTACAGTGAGTGAAACAATTTAAAAGCAGTGTCTGATACCTCGTTGGTCCCCTGTGTGTTATTAACACGTATCGGTTGATGAACAGAAGCTAGGGAAGGAGGTTCTTGGAGGAAACTGGAGTGTGTGAATGAAGAAGTGGCTGACAATTTTCTGTGCAGAGAAAATTCAGCTGGATTACAAAAAGGGGAAATGTCTGTTGCTGATACCTGATCTCTGACGTACTAAAATATTTTAGGGACGTGTTTATCGCTGTGGGTGGGTATGTGTCACACCACCCTCTAAAAAAGCCTCTTCACTGACTTTAGAAGATCACACTGAACAATTTGTTTCCTCATATGAACCATTTCTTCCCTCTTTTTCTTTCTAGTTCCAGTGCTAAAAGCAAGCACAAAATGAAGCTACAGAAAATTGTATATGATTTATAAGGTAAATGTGTCTTCTAGTTATTTTCATCATTTTCTGTGTTTACCATTTGTGGAGATTAGAGAAGACGTTTGTTTATCTAGGAGGGGCACTTGCTTCCTCTATTTCAGACAGTCCTTCACTGGAGAGTACCAATGATGACTCCCTGTCCTCAAACAGGAATAACCTGAATTTTACTAAATTTTACTTAATTTTAATTAAATTAAGAATGGTGTGTTTATTAGAGAACCACATTTTCAACAATGTTCTTTTCTACTTCTTGTGACTCTTCTAATACTTTTTCTAATAAATCACTGAGTTAAAAATGTCAGATATATCCAATAAAAAGACCACGAAATGATATCTGCCTCAAACGATCATTTTCCTATTGTGCCTTATGAGACAAACATGTTCTGGGCTATTTGCTTTAAAATATTCCTCTGGGGAATGGGGATTTGGAGGTTATAAGCAAAACAAGATTGGCATCTGTTGATAATTGTTGAAGCTGGATGATAGGATGAGAAAGTTCATTATTCTATTCTGTTTTTATAATTAAATAAAATGTATAAACAAAGATGTTCACAGTAACAATATTTATAACACAAAAAAGTAGAAATAACTGGATTATTTAATAATAGAGAATGGCTAAAAATGAAAAAAGATGACATTTTTTAAAAATTAAATTATCATAAATGTAAATTATCTTATAGTCACTAAAGAAAAATCATGTTTTCAATGAATATTTAATGACGGAATAATGCTCACAATTTGCTAAGTGAAAAATCTGGGTGGAAATCCATATGTACAGTATGATACCCATTTTTTAAAATATAAATGTTTGGGATAAAATTCCCCAGGCTGGCCCAATTCTAATTTTCATTCTAAGAAGATAACCAGAAATGCATAAAAAAGAGTTATATATACAGGTATTCATTATAGAGTTTATTATAATTTTTAAAATAGTAGATAATTTAGAAACTGGTCAACTTAATGTAATATGCCTATTTAGTGGAAAACTATACAATCATTAAAAGATATGTTTTTGAAGATACTTAATGAAATTGGAAAATGTTTAGACAATGACATCAAGTTAAACAGCACAATACCAAATTCTATATAGATAGTGTTCTCCACATTTATTGAAAAAGGAATCAAATCAATTTATGGCTTGGTAATAAGGAATTTTAAAATTTCAAGTATAGGGCCAACAACTGAAGCAGAAGGTAATTTCCTGGGTTAGAGTTATCCTTAGGTTAGGACTAAGTCACAGATAAAAATTTAACAGCATTCCTACAGACTTCTAGGTTCTTTTCTAAAACACACAAGGCCAATCAAATTAGGCTCTCTGATCCAGGCTTTAAAGGAAAATCTCTCTTGGGCAATATGGTAGATGAATAAATCCCAATATAAGCTCCCTGGTCCCTAGAAGCCCTCAGTCCTTGGCTGATATTTTGATGATTGACTAAACATCCACTTCTTTCTTGAGACCCACAACGGCTCCTCCCAGGTGAGATGCCTTCCCAACCTTCATCTCCAGGATTGATAGGAGAGACCTACACACGTGGCCCTGGACTGAACACCCATGACTTGTCTGCCACTGGAGATGGGAGCCACTCTCAGGTGGGCATTTTCTTTTCCTGGCTTTGTGTAGTTAGGAAATGGGCCTAAGTAGGTCAGTAAATAAAGGGTCACTTCATCTTAAATCCCGACCTGCCTTCATGTTTGTCCAGCATGAAACTTTTGACATTCTTTTTAGAGAGCTTCCCACGCTCATCCACTCGGAACAGGAGAATCTGAAGAAGATTATCCCCTGATTGCTCACCCTCCCCCCAACATCGCTTGGTATCCGTGCTCCTTCAGTAACTTCCATTCCTGTTCAGATCTAGGTATCACCACAGGAAACAAATGATCCAAGTAATGTGACACTTCTGGAGGGCAAATTATACCTAAAATTACCCCTCTACACACACACATACACAGAGAAAATAATCCCTAATATAAAAATAGCTCTTAAAAATCAACCCACAAAAGAACTCCATTAACCTCCAACAGAAAATTGGGTAAAGAGCATAAAGAGATAAATATTAAGAGGTTTGTTTTCTTTCACCTAGTGGTTTAATTTCTAGGAATCTGATACAAGTATCAGCAATGTTGACAAAGATTTAAGTACAAGTACAAGCCTGTCCATTACAGTAGTATTTGGAATGGTAAGGAATCAGATACAAGCCACCTGCTCAATAATGAGAGACTAGTTATACTATGAAATATTATATAGCCATAAAAACAATCATATTTGTAGGCTAGCCTCTGCTATCTGCTATCTGCTCACTTCTAGAAAGTATTCCCAGATAGGTGCTGCTCTCACATTTTCTATTCCGTACTATACTACTTACCTTATTCAATTATATTTGCTTTTTAATTGCATGTTTTCTCATTCAACTACAAGCTCCAAGAGGGCAAGGGCCATGTCTGTTTTTTAATTAGATATATCCCAAGCGCCTGGAAAGATACCTGACACAATGTAAGCACTTAAAAAATAGTTACTAAGTAAATATTAAATAATTTGAGGAAATTGTCATGATAAAACTTTCAGTAAAGAAAACAAGATACAAAAATATGTATAAAATCTGATCCAAACTCAGAAGAAGATAAAAAGAAGATATTATGTGTGTATATATAATCATAGTTATTTTTATAATTATATATATACACACACACACACATATACTGAGGAAGAAACAAAACTGTGTATATTTGAGTGGTATCTGGGTAGTAGGAATATGTTATTGTTATTCTCCTTTTTAAAGTTTTTTATATAAACTTTCTGCAATGGACATGTATGTATTACTTTTCTAAGTGGAAAAAAAATGTACAAATTCCCAACATAAAACTAAGTGAAAGATCTACAGAACCAAATTTCAATACTTTTCTAGTTTCCCCATCATTTGGGCTTTCCCCCGACCCTTAAATTCTTTACCTTTTCTTTTTGAAAGAAAAGAAAAAATTTTTTTTACTATTAACATCATTTTAGAAAACAAATGGCATGTGAAAATTATTCTTTTTTCTAGTCTCCTGGGAGAGATGTATGTGTGTGTTTGTTTACCACTAGGATTTTCTATGCCTGAAACTAAACTCAGTTATCACTGATAATGACTGTTCATGCCACCTACTCAGACTGGGTGTGTTTGGAAATTCACCCTGCGAATCGGGTGAGCTAACAGTCTCCCATCATGCCTTCTGGTTCACTGTGCATTCCAATGTACAGAGGGAGTTGTCCTAGTTGCTCTGGTTACCAGTTTTTAAAATGCAACTACACAACAATTTATAAGAGGAATGAAACCTTTGAAGCCGGAATCACTAAATATTCATGCAATTATTTGCAAATTAAACAAAGACAACTTTTCCCCTAAAATGTGTCGGCATAGATTATTTGACTTTTAGTTTCCTACTTTTTATAGATACTGTTAACTATGACATATGATACTATTAACTGTGATTTATTTATTCCAGTATTTATACACAGCATCAAACACTTGTTCAAGTGCCACAGATGACAAAGGGGATGTTTTGAAGGTCAGAAAGGACTTCAAGGACAAAGAAAACGATGGAACAGGATAAAGAGGAAAGAGTCTCAGGGTGAACGGAGAAAGGGTATTTAGGGAAAAGAGCACTGCCCTCACCCATTAACAGTTGTCTTCCCTGAAGGAGGTCACTAACTCAAAACTCCTCATCACATTCATGCCTTGCCCTTCATTTGGGGAACTGCAGCCTTGTCCTCCTCCAGCCTTCACCAGCCCTCTATCCCCCAGCCTCTCAAACTCTGCAGGCCTGCAGGTAACCACAGAGATGAACCCGTACAATGGAATCGAGGGCCTGAAGAATCTGTCCACTCGAGCCCAGCGTGTATAGGGAAGAATGTCTGGTCCCTCCTGAGAGCTCAGCAGTGTCGGGACAGCTGGAGCCACGGAGCATTTGGTCTGTAGAATAAAGCAATCCCCTCTGATCAGATCTGGCTCCACTCCACAGGCCCCAAGTGTCTACTTCAAAGTGAGATGCTGCAGATTTGAATTATAATGGTCTCTACAATCAAGATACATAATATTATGAATTAGGAAAAGAGACTGAGTGTGTGGGGGAGAATAGTTCAGGCTCTTCACTCTGGGTAGTGATCCTAACAATTTATTGTGCTTTCTAGTTCACTCTCTTTAAGTGTATTGTTAACACCTTTTGGAAGACATTGTCAAAACTCTTAAAATGAAAATAAAAATTTATAAATTTGTTCCAGCAAACACTCTCCTAAAAAATTTCTCTAGGGAAATAATCAGTGCACAAATACTTATGTACAAGATTATTTATCAAAGTGTTGCTATAATACCAAACTATGAGCAACAACCTATGAAGCTTGATTAAATAAATGATGGTGTATATATATACACATAATAAAATATTACTGATCCATTCCATAGTATAATGCAGCATCTTTATTATTAACTTAGAAAGAGGTCTATACTTCATCAAATGAAAAATTTGGCTAAAAACAGTGTGCATGGTATGATCCCATTAAACTTAAACATATACATAGAAAAGAGTCTAGGAAGTTCTAAACCAAAATATTAGCGATATTTATCTCTGGAAGTATGGTGGGCAAATATCATTCTCTTCTTTATATCTTTCTATGCTGACTGAACAAAGCATTAAATAAAGCAAGTGAAAAAGAATCTGCCCCTGCCTTCTGGGACACAGAAAGGTTTTTATTAGAACGATCATTTGAACAGCCTAATATTCCATATTTCTGTGTAACATGCTGTTTGTTTCTGCACTGGGAAGCATTGTGATCCTGGCTTGAGTTTGAACCAAGCAGTAGGTATACAGATACGACATGTTTTATTCTCTAACTTACTAGCTCTGGAGTGTCAGGAAATCATCCCGACTACAAGTTGAGTAAAATCAGTCCAAATAACATTAGCATCTTATCTCCATGCTGTGAGAATATGCCCATAGTCTTCCAACTGCAGTCTGGTAACCTCATGGATGAATAGTTCTCTTCATCAGAAGATTTTTTTAAAATTATTTATTTATTTATTTATTTATTTAGTCCCCCCCAAAACGTGTCTTAGAACTGATAACATACAGTAAGTGAAGAGATTGAAGTTGTATAGTAGGGAAAAGGAAGCACAAAGGACAACTGCAGCGACAAAAGCTTGATTGGCCTTAGGACAAGGAGAATTTGCTCTCATATTACAGGCACGAGCAAGGCAAACATTTGGAGGCCAGGTGCCCTTGTAGTCCAGCATCCTGCCTTTGGACACTTATAGCCAAGGAGATTGGCACTTCTTCCCTGCTTAGGCTGTGCAGCTTGACCTCTGCCCCGCTACCCACACTGTAGCAAGCTTCTCTTGAACCCCTAAAGAGGGAGAGGTGGGAAGCTCAGAAGCACCGCCTGCTGTCTTCTCTGGAGCAGACAGCCCTGGCCCTGTTGATACACTGAGAGAAAGAGGGCCGGCCTGTTAGGCTGTCCTGTTCCATTACCTACAGCTTATATCAGAAGATTCTTATTCAGGGGTTAAAAATACATGGCATTGGCTACCACCACCACCTCCTCTCACAACCTTGGCAGACATCATTAATCACACTTTGTCCTGTGAACCCAGATGTGGCCTCAAAATCTTTTCCAACAGCTGTGTTCCAGGCAGCCCCTATCTATCATTTATTTCAACTCAAGTTGAAACCTATTAGCCATATCTGCTCTGATTACTCTGGCTGGAATATTATTATTCCTTTGACTGGTTCCCAGACTACGGAGTTGAGAAGCATGACCACTTTCTTTCTCTAATGATCTCTCTACCCTTAAAATGTCTAGAACTTATAAAGGTGTTACTGACATAAGGTTAATTCTCCAAGCAGCATGTTTTAAAAAGTGCTCTACCTCCAACCCTGAACAGCATAAAAGAAATAATTCTTTTCAAGAATTAGAGGACAAAAATTTGAATCCTGTCTTCTTGATGATGACTGCATTTATATTCCATATAGAATAATAGAATAAATTAAGAACAGTCACAAATATTAACGGAAAGTAGAACCATAGAAGGAATATAACAACCTAGAATGGCCAAGTTTGACTTATATGAAACCAGAGCAATAAAGGAATAATTTTTGTATTCCACATCCACAAAAAAAATACTTCTTCCAAAAGTTTGTATGAGGAAAGTATTGTGAAATCCCAAAAGGGGAACCTCCACATGTAAGGCAGGCAGGATCCAGCCTCCTAGAAATGATCTCTCGAAAATCTGGATCAATACGGCAGATTCATCACGTATTTCTAACTCCCAGCCTCAAATCCCAAGAAGCAAACTAAAACACACACACACACACTATCAGTCCTAGAAAAGTAGAATTGTGTGTTATCAGCAATCCATAAATTTTGAAGAAACCCTGAAAAAAACAAAGATGATGTGATCACACTGGTAGAGGAAACCACCACCAAAATCATGTAGAAAAAATACAACTGAGAGAGTGGGGATGGTTTAATGGGAACTCCAGAATGGGAGAATACTAAAATTGGCAGAATAAAAAAAAAATCAAAGAAATAATATAAAAATTTCCTAAAGCTGAACATTGGCACATGTTTTCAGGTTTAAAGGTCCCACAGAATTCTTAGCAGATTGAAATAGACACATCCTGATGAAATTTCAGAATACTAAGGATAAAGAGAAAGTTTCCATAGAGAGAGAGAGAAAGAAAACATTACTTAGAATAAGAATCAATATGGCAGAACTTCCTTGATTGCATGGTGGTTAAGAATCCTCCTGCCTATGCAGGGGACATGGGTTCCATCCCTGGTCCGGGAAGATCCCACATGCCAAAAAGCAACTACTGAGCCTGCGCTCTAGAGCCTGCAAGCCACAACTATCGACCTCGTGTGCCACAACTACTGAAGCCCACGCACCTAGAGCCCATTCTCTGCAGCAAGAGAAGCCACCGCGATTAGCAGCCCTCACACTGCAATGAAGAGTAGCCCCTGCTCACCACAACTAGAGAAAGCCCATGCGCAGCAATGAAGACCCAATGCAGCCAATAAACAAATTAATTAATTAAAAAAAAAGAATCAATATGGCATCATACTTCTCAGCAGAAAAACTTGTTGCTAACTGACACTAGAAAACCTCCTCAAATTTTTAAGGGTAAAGTATTTTGAACAGAGTATTTTTTTCCTAGAAAAACGAACACTCAAAGAGCAACCAAAAAAAAAAAAAAGACAACTTTAAGTGTGAGAAACTATAGAATTTATAAGGGGGTTAAAGTTTTAAAATGATAAGGCAGTTGGGAAATTGTATTTTAGTTTGAGAGGAAGCAGGATTTTGATAGCTTTTAAAATAATTCTCAAGAATATTCAGCAAAGTTGCTAAAGATGTACATTAAAAAAAGAAAAAGAATGGAGCAAAGATAGTCTTCTCAACAAATGGTGCTAGAACTGGACATCCACATACAAGAAAATGAATCTAAAAAAAAAGAAAATGAATCTAAACACAAACCTAAATTAACTCAAATGAATCACAAAAAATTGGATTAACTCAAAACGGATCGGAGACCTAAAAGTAAAAAAATTAACTTCACAAAAATTAACTCAAAACAGATCACATGTGAAATGTAAAATCTAAAACTATAAAACTAGAACATAGGAGAGAACCTAGACAACCTTGGGTATGGTGATGACTTTTTAGATACAACATCGAAGACAGAATCCGTGAAAGAAAATTGATAGGCTAGACTCCATTCAAATGAAATTTTTCTGCTCCACAAAACACAGTATCAAGAAAATTAGAAAACAAGCCACAGACTGGGGGAAAAAAGACACATTTCATAAAGGACTATTATCTAAAACATACAAACAACTCAACACTCAGCAATAAGAAAACAAACAACCAGATTATAAACTGGGCCAAAGACCTGAACAGACACCTCACTAGAGAAGATACACAGATGGCAAACCAGCATTTGAAAAGATGCTCCGTCTCATATGTCATCAGGGAAGTACAAGTTCACACTATGAGATACCACTATGAACCTACTAGAATGGCCAAACTCTGGAGCACTGACAGCACCAAGTGCTGGTGGGGATGCAGAGCCACAGGAACTCGATTTGTTGCTGGTGGGAGTGTAAAATGGTACAGCCACCCTGGAAGACAGTCTGGCAGTTTCTTACAAAATTAAACATACTCCTATGAGATGATCCAGTAATCATGCTCCCTGATATTTATTCAAAGGAGCCGAAAATTTATGTCCAGATAAAGACCTACACGTGGATGTTTATAAAAGCTTCATTCATAGCTGCCAAAACCTGGAAACATCCAACATGTCCTTCGGTATCCAGGTGAATGGATAAATAAGCTTTGGTACATCCAGGCAATGGAATATTATTCAGTGCTAAAAAGAAATGAACTATCAACCCATGAAGAGACATGGAAGAACCTTAAATACGTATAACTAAGTGAAAGAAGCCAATCAGAAAAGACTACATGTATCATGGTTCCAACTATACAACATTCTGGAAAAGGCAAAACTGTGGAGACAATATAAAAAAGATCAGAGGGGATGAATAAGCAGAGCACAGAGGATTTTTAGGGAACTGAAAATGCTGTGTATGATACTATAAAGACAATACACGTCGGTATACATTTGTCCAAACCTATAGAATGTGCAATACCAAGAGTGATGTAAACTGTGGACTCTCGGTAATAATAATGTGCCAATGTAGGTTCATCAGTTGTAACAACAGTACCACTCTGGGTGGGTAGGCGGTGTTGGTAATGGGGGAAGCCATGCATGAGTGGCGGCAGTGGGTATATGGAACTCTCTGAACCTTCCTTTTAATCTTGTGCTCTTTCAAAAATGTCTTAAAAATAGATTATTGCAAATGAAAGGAAGAAAGGGGAAGAGGGGAGAAAGATAGAAAGAAAGATGAGGGAGGGAGGAGGGAAGAGTTGGAAACAACTTCCTTCAGCAGCTTAGTTAAGGAGCAGTGAAAAGTCATTACCCTCCGACATCTGTTTAGTGACTCATGTGAAACGAGCCTGTTCTGAAGTCCAGTTTCCCATATCTGGAATCTGGGGTTTTATATTCTCAGTAGATATGGCGAGTGCTCTGTCCTTGTCCCCTTTTCCATGGCAAGGGCACACAAACCAATGGACTTCCCTACAGATTCCTCAACATCACCAAAAGAATAGCTGGTTTCCTATGAAGCTGTGTGAGATCCTCTTTCACTTACGGAATTAGGTGACAGGAAAGGGTATTTTTGTCCCACACAACAGTAGAGCATTGGCTTCCTCAAACAACCACATAGACAGAATGATTGTTTGCATGCTGTCTCACCGGTGTATATAAAGTGTCGGTCATTGACAGTATTTTCCTGACCCCACAATATGTAAATAGGAGAATGGTCCAAGGGAATCATGAGGTAATCGTTTTATAAAATAATAAGTTAGCTTTGTGACCAAAGTGTTTTCACATAATTCTGATTCAACCCTCATAAACAGCCCTGTGAGGTGGGAAGGACAGATATAATTATTATCTATTATTTTACAGAAGGATAATTTTCATCCCAGAGCATTTAATAAAATGTCAAATAACATTCAGCAAGTCAGACAGGCTGGCTTCATAGGCGCCTCCTGCGTGTCAATAATTACTGTTCTACACATGGTCCAAAAGCTGGCAAGTCCCTCAACAGGGAACTTAAGGGCTCGCAGGGGAAGACAGGTGACAAACATACATCTTAAGTATACGTCTTAGTCCTTCCTGGCTTCTATAACAACATATCACAGACTGGGTGGCTTATAAACAAGGGAAGTGTATTTCTCACAGTTCTGGAGGCTGGAAGTCTGAGATCAGGGCGCCAGCGTGGTCAGGTGAGGGAGCCTCTTCCAGGCTGCTGACTCCTGCTCGTGTCCTCATGTGGTGGAAGGGGGGAGGGGTCTCTCTGGAACCTCTTTTATAAAGACACTAACACCATTCACCTCCCAAAGTCACCACTTCTTAACACCATCAGCTTTGGGAGTTAAGATTTTAATATATAAATGTGGGGTATGGGCACAGACATTCAGACCACAGCAGCACATATAGATAATTTCAGACACTGGGAATTGCCACGAGGAGGATATATAAGTCACAGAAGGTGATGTGGGCTGTGGTGGGTGAGGGACCTCTGCTTTGGCTCTGGTGGAGTTGGGGAAGTTCTTTGAACTGAGTCCTGGATGTTGAGAAGGAGGCAGGTGTGTGAAGAGCTGAGAGAACAGCATCCCTAGCAGGGGAACAAATAGCTTAAGACAGGAATGAACCTGGCATGTTAGAGGGGTAGAATCAGGACCAGTGGAGCTGGGATACAGTGAGCAAAGTTTAGGCCAGGAAGAAATGAGGTCTGAAAGTAGGTAGGGGTGTAGAGCTCTGTGAACCTTGGTAAAAAGTTTGGGTTTTTTTCTAACTGAAATGGGCAGTTATTTTAAAAACATCGTTATTAAGGTATATTTTACATATCTAAGAATTCAGCTATTTCAGGTGTGCAATTCAATGATTTTTTTTAAATAACTCATCACCACAAATCAGTTTTAGGACACTTTTGTCCTCCAAATAGGATCTCTCATGCCCATTTACAGTTATTCCCTATTCCCACCTAGTCCCATGTAACTGCTAATCTAATTTCTGCTTTCTAGAATTTGCCTTTTCTAGCATTTCATGTAAATGAAATTGTAGTACCTAATGTGTCTTGTGTCTGGCTTCTTTCACTTGGCATAATGTTTTTAAGTTTCCATAACAATAGTTTACACTTCTTTGTTACTGAACACGTTCCTGTATCTGGATATACCAGGATTTGCTTATCCATTTACCTGTTGATGAACAGGTTGTTCCAGTTTGTGGCTGCTACGAAGGATGTTGCTATGAACAGTTGTATATAAGTCTTTGGGTGGAGAGATGTTTTCATTCCTTTTGGGTAGACACCTAGAAGTGGAATTGCTGGTTTGTACAGTGGTTTTATGTTTAACATTTTGAGAAATTGCCAAACTGTTTTCCAAAGTAGCTGCACCATTTTACATTCCCACCAGAGACATATGAGCTTCCTATTTCTCAGCATACACACCAACATTTGTTGTTATTTTATGATAGTCATTTCTAAGTGAGTATGAAATGGTACCTCATTGTGGACTTAATTTGCATTTCCTTAAAGACTAATGAAGCTGAGAATTTCTTCTGTCCTTATTCCCAATGGACAAGTTGTAAGCAAGGGAGAGATATATTTTATGCTTTAAAGCTCAATCTTGTTGCTAAATGGTGGCTTGACTATAAACAGAAGACTAGCTAGAAGACCGCTGCCATAATCCAGAGGGAGGTGACGGTGTCTTGGACTCAGATTATAACAGTAGAAGTAGAGAGGAGTTGGAATACAGGTACATTACGGAGGCAGAGGCAACAAAGTCGGCTGATGGTTTGGAAGTGGGGTGTGAGTGTGTAGGAAAGAGAAGTATTTAGCTCAACCACTGTGTAGGCAGTGGTACCATTTATTGCCTTGAGAAAGGTTTGCAGGGGAGCAAATATGGTGATTATACTGGGAGGTGATAATCAGTACTTATTTTGGTCACATTACATATTTTGGTTTTTATTAAACATCCAAGAGGAAATGTTGAGTATGTACTTGGATATGAGGGTCTGGAGCTCAGAGGAGAGGTCTGGGCTGGAGACATAAATCTGAGAGTTATCAGCACATGGCTAGCATTTAAAGCCTTAGGACCTATGGAGAAAATGTACAGAAAATAATAGGGTAGAAAATGAAACCTCAGGGACATTGCAAAAGAGTTACTTCTAGAGATCAGAGGGTAAGCTTGACAATTTGAAAACTGGGATTAGGATGAAGGCAGGCTAAGGGAAGTATCTAGAAATATGTTCAGTGGATTAGTGAGTCTATACCTACCCGGTGCCGTCCATTAGTCACTAGCCACCTGTGGCTGGTTGAGGGCTTGAAATACAACTCATTGAATTGAGATGTAGGTAAATATAAAATACACTGTAGAGTTCAAAGATTTAATACAAGGAAGAATGTAAACTCTCCTTCATAATTTTTTATTTTTATTTTTATTTTTTAGCCACGCTGCACAGCATGTGGAATCTTAGTTCCCCAACCAGGGACTGAGCCCACACCCGCTGCAGGGGAAGGGCGGGGCCATAACCACTGGACTGCCAGGGAAACCCTCTTCCATAATTTTTACACTGATGACACGTTGAAATAATATTTGGACATATTGGGTTAAATAATACTATCATTAAAATTAAGTTCACCTGTTTGTACTTTTTTTAATGTTGCTTCTAGAAATTTCTAAATTGCTTATGTGGCTAACATTCCATTCCTGTTTCTATTGAGCAGGTCTATAATGTTCTGCCCACAGTCTCATCCTGGTTTTCCTGAAATGTCATTGTGGCATATTTGTGTACCTTTGAATTTGTATAAGAATTCCACAGGTATTTGCTACAAGTCTTTCTAAAGACAGACCATGTTCATGACTTAAAAGAAAAGTGCCAGTGTCTTGGGTACTTTCGATACATGCTTACATTGTGCAGGTAGACCTATATGTTAGTAAAGACAATGCCACATGGGTCATTTGAGCCTTGCTAAACTGGGAAAGTGTTAAAATTCAGGTATCATAGGCTTGATAATTGTAAGACTTAAGATGTTCTTGCTAAATATGAAAAAAGTTCAATCAAATAAATCCCTTCTTCCATCTGGTGAAATGCAACTTGATGAAATGAAGAGAAACTTAATTATTTAATAAGGTCACAATATGAATTAGAAATTACTTGATTTTTTTTTATCATCTCTAAGATTCCCAACCTACCACAAAAATCAGTTATATCAAATTCTGCTCCCATTGGTATTATGGTAAGAGTTTGCCTTTAGAAATAGGAAAATTTCCCTTTGATTTGAGATCATAGAGATAAACTGTGTGGATGCAATGTGGTAAAACTTCCCTACTTTTTTTGCTTTCCCCAGTGAGTAAGGTCATTTGAACAACGTAATACCCCCAAAGGGGTAGAGCTACACAGTTTTTTATGTTTTATAAGACAGATAACTGGGCAGATTTTATATAGGCCTCTGTGAGAACTTTTGTGATCTCAGTATAGAGTTTTCCCTAATGCTTTTGATTAAAATATCCAACCCAGAAGTATAGTAATAGCTTATTCATCTAGGTCATTGAAGTGTTGGTTGGCTGTTCCAAAGATGAATTTTCTTGGTGGCTAATTGTACATGTTACTTCTTGTAACACTAAATTTTCCTTTCTAAATACGCATTGCTGGCCTGGCTGCACTGGCAGAATATACTAAACACACATTCATCCTCACTGAATACCTCAGAGAAGCTACTTGTTGTATAAAGACTATTGAAATTATCTAGAGACTAGGGAGTCTGGTCTTGCTACACCATTATCTTCTCATGTAATTTAGGTAATGAAGCCCAACCTCTCTGGGCTTCAGCATCCTCACCTGCAGAATGAAGACATCACCCTAGATCAGTGGTTCTTAAATAAACTTCAGCAAGCATCTGAGGGCTTGTTAAAACACAAATTGCCGAGCCCAATCCCCAGAGATTCAGATCCACTAGGGTCTGAGCTGGGCCCTGAGAATCTGAATTTCTGATCATTTCCAAAGGAATGTTGATACTGCTGGTTTGGGGACCACTCTGAGAACCGCTGATCATCTCTGCTGTGTCCCTTGCAGCTCAGCCCTCTATGACTTTGTAAATGTTCAGTGGAAGTTTGTTTGTTGGTTGTCTCAATGCAGAAATTCCCTAAAGGTCTCAAACAGTCTGATAACTCTAAAATAGGATTTCATAAAGCAAACTCGTCATCAGAAATTTAGACATCTCTAATTTTGATAAATGGAAATTAGATTATTTTATTAGCATTCTGAGATTGTATATAAAAAATACACTTTGCAGTTTGGAGAAAAGATAAGTCAGTATTAATTTCTTCTCTCAATATACCAATTACTGCTTCTCCACCTAACCATTACATTTCAGCTGAAATATAAATCTGGGAAAACATGTAGCGCAGACTGCCTAATCACTCCCTACACAACATTCTTGGTGTGGGAACTTTTCTCCTTGGGTCACTTCCATTGACAGTCATGTTTTATTTTTCATTTCTGTTGCAGTAAAGCTGAGAATCAAAAAGATTATTTAAAACAGTATGCCATAAAACTATCCTTATTAATTCAAATCTTTGCAATGGGAATTAACCAGTGTTTTAGTATTGAATCAACCATCATTCCTTTCCTATGTCTGATGCAGAATCTAGTTTTTGATGCAATAACTACAGTGCTTTGAAATGTCTCAAATCATGAGACCCTTAGGAAAATAAATGCTAATTGTGACTCTGCTGGAGATTTGCCAGCGGTAGTTGAAGTCATTTGCTGTCATTTTATTTCTGCTTCTGTATTTGTGAAACAAGAATGGCAGTTTCCCTTGTACACAGTGGTTACTGAGGACATACTTCACTTTAAGCAATATATTCCCCCAAGTTACTGACTGAAAAATGCTGGGTGCCCTAGCAGAGCAGGTTGTCCCCTTTCGCACGAGTGCAGCTTCTGAAGGTACAAACGTCCATGGAGGGAAGGGGAAAAGGTGTCTCCAGCCCAGCGAGGCAGCTGGACACAAATGTGGCTGCCCACTCACCTCACATCCACATCTCAGGCAATAATGTTCACCAGCATCAGAAAAGGTCAAGAAATGCCTCATTGAAAAGACTGAAAACGTAGCGTTCAGTGCAGGCCAGGCCCAGTGTTAGTAGAAATGATACATCACTTCTGGAAAGCAGTTTGGCAGGAATCATCACCATCTGTAGAAATTTACTTCCTTTAACTCAGTAATCCTCTTTCTAGGAACCCATTCCCCAGAAATGTCAGAGATACTGACAAAGATTTATATGCACAGAGAGTTTACTGCAGTGCTATTTGTAATGTGGAGAAGCAGAAAACATTCTAAGTTACCAGTAATAGAGCGATGGTGAAATAAATAATGGTTTATCAAAATTTCTCCCCAATTAGTTTAGAGGAATATTCAGTGTCATAGGAAAATGCTCTTGCTATGTTAAGTGGGGCGAGGGCAGGAAGCCAGATGAAACCTGTAAAACTGTATGATCACGGGTTGGAATATGTTTAGTTAAGTCGGGAACCACGGGTCCCAGAACTCTGAATTCTGTTGCCTGAATGGGTTAGAGCTGGCCCAAAGAGAAACCTGTGTGAGGTTAGGAAGCCAGAGTGACAAAGTCACCATTGCTTTCTGAAGGCGTCTGTGGCCAGATGTAGTGAAGGACAGCTCGAGGGGTGATTAAGAGGCTTCCAGCTCCTCTCTGCTCTGTGTCCAGCACTTCTTGCTTCTGGCCTTGCTGATCACCCACAGTGGTCTCTGACCCGGGACCAGGTGCATCTGCAGGTCCGCAGAGGACACAGCTACACAGAGGCAACAGCTTTCAATAGCTTTCTTCTGACGTGCTCCCTTAGTGATCTCACTTTATGACTGAATGTATACATTTGTTTCCTCTTGCTCCTGTAACGAACCACAAACTTAGTGGCTTCAGACAACACAGATTTACTCTCTGGCTATTCTGGAGGCCAGATGTACAAAATCTGTTTCACTAAGCTAAAGCCAATGTGTCAGCAGGACCGGTTCCTTCTGGAAGCTCTAGGGGAGAATCTGTTTCCTTGCCTTTTCTAGCTTCTGGAGGCCACCTGCATTCCTTGGCTCAGGACCCCTTCCTCACAAGGCTCCAACTGTCATCACATTTCCTACTGCTATGGTCAAATCTCCTGCTTGCTTTTTATAAGGACACATTATACTGGGCCTACCTGAATAGTCAGGATAATGTGCTTGGCTTCTTCGTTTTCTGGTTAACAACTCCTCAGCTCCTCTAACAACCCCATCATGGACCTTTACTTTCCTCCTTTCAACTGTGGAAGGTCCACTTCATAGAATAAATCCATAGCATGATGACTCTTTCCCCTGTTTGAACACTATCAGATAGAAATCCCAATGATGTATAAAATGTAACCTTATGTATGTATAAAAAGACTAAAGGGAAATATAGCAATATGGTAACAGTGTAATCTCTGAGTGGTAGGAACACAACTGCAGAGAAGAAGAGGTTAAGAAGAGACAGGAGAAGCATTGAGCAACCAGGTCCAGAGCATCTGAGAAGACACTGGCTTAGCAGGGAGGACAGACAACACAATAAATGGAAACGAGCATGGAAACAGGTACGTTTCTTGTGGCTCCTATTTTATCTGTGAAGTGGAAAGTGAATTCACTTGTTAAGATGTGGAGGAAGAGGCTGGGTCCAAAGTTTGAGGAGGGGGAAGAACATCTGGAACAGTCCTTACACAGAATGAGAGAGTGAGCTGGCTGGAGGGGCACCGTGGTATTTGCAGCGTTGAGAGCTTGGTTGAGCAGCCTTGGGTGGCCTGAGTCCATGACTCTCTCTAGTCACACTCAGTAGCGGGGGTGCAGGGGAGAGAAGGCAGATAGTAGGGCCATCCAGAGCTGGGGTTTTCCAGGCAGGTGAGAAGGAAAGACAATGGGGCAGGGAGTTCAAGCTCTCTAGTGTAATTTCTCTCTGCTCCATGTGCTTTAGAGGAGGCACGAGAAGCACAGGGAGTTAGACTGACTTATCTGAAGCCATGGACTGCTAGGGGGCAGAGCTGGAATTAACACCACCCCCCTCTTCTCTTTCCACCACCCCCCACGAACAGCACAGTGTTGTTCAAAGTGTTGTCTCCTCACCAAGTCAGAATCACCAGGGATGGGAGATGGAGCCTGCTGGTTAAAATGCAGATTCTCAGGCCCGGAGCTCCAGAGTCAGAAACACAGGACAAGTGGCCCAGGAATCTAACAAGCACCCCCAGGGATTCTGAAGCACAGCAGGGTTTAAGAACCGTTGGGACAGGGCAGAGTCCCTGTCTTGCACGGTTATGTTGGGGAGAGGAAGGGAGGGAGGAAACAGTCCCAGTTCAATGCTGAGAGGCACGATACATGAACATCCGGGGCAGGTGGTTTGCCCATGAGGAAGGTCCACGGATCCCAGATGCTGGATGGGTCTGCAGGGATGGGTGAACTTACGTTACAGAGGGAGGAAAAGCCAAGACAACCGCACCCTTTTACTGCAGTATTTTCTTTTTTCTCCTGCTGAAGGCTCAAGGTGATACATAGTCCAAGCAGTATCTCTGCTTCTAAGTAAGACTTAGAGAAATTCAATATCATCTCGACTTTCCTACTGACTAAATCTCAAATGCAAATGGAACCACCACAGACTCAACGGGCTTTAACTGCAGACCTGGAGTTAAGATAGGCAGGGCTCCCTGACTCCGAGAGTGCCAGAAATGAAATATTGTGTGCCCCCAGCTGGCAGGGGAGCTGTAAGCGTTTCACAAGATGCCGACATCCAAAACCCACGCCAATGGATAGGAAGAATGGACGGACCTCCATGGGTAGTAAGCCTCGTGGGATTTGCATTGTCAGTTCTAAGCAAGAAATTGGTTTCATGCAGCAGAGATTTAAAGGGCAAAGCTGTCTTGTTTCTACTTCAAATTTATCTAAAAGGTGAAATCAAACACACTTATCGAAAACTCATTTTGCCTATAAAACATCCCAGATCCAAGAAAAATTTTTGTTTGTCTGCTTCTGTTTTGATCAACACCGGACTTGAAAAATACTGACATAGGCAGTCTTGAGATATTGAACATGTAATAAATGTATCTCCTCTTGCCTGCCCATGATCTGCTAGCATCAGGGACCTGTTGTCTCTTAGAAAGATGAGTGTTTTAAGAAATATGAGGAGAAAATCCTAAAATGATTACTTAAATTTTCTATTTATTGTTACTAACAAATGGAATCTCAGTGACTCCATGCCCTGTTTTTGTGGTGCTCTGGATATCCTAAGTTACCTTCCCAGGTATCACAAAAATCTCAATATATCACACATGCCACTTTAAGGGTTAATAAAATTGAACAATAATAGGATGCTACCATGCCAAACTAGTTCGTGTATATATGTAAATACGAAGTATCCTGAAGAAAATTTCCTGAGTACATTTTAGTGATCAACCCTTAAAACGTACCGCTGTGTATAAAATTTATAAATGCTTTTCCCTTTGACATATCAAGTCTATTTCAACAGATACACATGCCCACATACAAAATATAAGATGTCTACTTGAAGCATTTTTTTATAATAGCAACAGACTAGAAACAATTTAAGTGTCCATAGGAGGAATTGATTTAAAACTCTGATATATCCATACCATGGAATATTATGCAACTGTAAACAGAAATGAAATAAGCAGCTCTCTACCTTGATATGGAAAGTTACACAGGATATACTATTAGGTTAAAAAACAAAACAAAATAAAGCAAAGCAAAACAAAAGATGAAGGTAAAGGTCACTGTATAAAGTAGGCTGCTGCCTTTTGTATCCATATTTGCTGGTATCCGCACATAGACCCTGGAAGGGCACACAAGAAACAAGTAGACAAGAGGGAGGGAGACTGCTTGATGTTTACCTTGATAAGGTTTTTTTTGAATTTTGAAATATATGAATGTATTACTTGTTCAAAACCTATAATAAAAATTCAAAAGACAGAAGATGATGTAAAAATATTTAAAATGTGATGCTGATGACAAAGGAAGGGAACTGTTTATTTGATTTGTTATAGTTTCTTTCCTTCTGTTGAACACCTACTATTGGTCGAGACAGACTCAGTACCCACTGGCTGATGTCAAGGCTAAATAGGATTTTCCTCCTCCCTTATCCCTTCCTTCACCGGTCACCAAATCCAGTCCAAGTAATTAGCTGTCTACTCCGTCATTTTTTGCTATCCTCCACTCCTCTTGCCTAAGTTTGCAGCTTCCCTTCCCTAGTTTATTGCCCCAGCCTTGCTGGGCTCTTCCTGTCTCCAGTCTTTTCCCTCCAGTTTATCCTCCAGGTGCAGCCAGAGTATTCTATTTAAAATACAAATCTGGGGACTTCCTAGGTGGCACAGTGGGTAAGAATCCGCCTGCCAATGTAGGGGACACGGGTTCGATCCCTGCCCCAGGAAGGTACCACATGCTGCAGAGCAACTAAGCCCGTGTGCCACAACTATTGAGCCTGCACTCTAGAGCCCGTGAGCCACAACTATTGAGCCCATGTGCCACAACTACTGAAGCCCATGTGCCTAGAGCCCATGCTCTGCAACAAGAGAGGCCACCACACTGAGGAGCCCTCATACCACAATGAAGAGTAGCCCCGCTCGCCGCAACTAGAGAAAGCCCGTGTGCAGCAACGAAGACCCAACACAGCCAATAAAATAAATAATAAATAAATAAATAAATTTATAAAAAATAAAAATAAAATACAAATCTGATCTTGTCCCACTCCTTTTCAAAGGCTTTGGTTATCTCCCTTTTGCCTATTGCCTTCAGGATCAACTCTAACTTGTTATTCAGCACATAAGGTTCTCCATGATCACACTCCTGCCCATATTCCCAGCCTCATTCCTTCCTGGTCCTAGGCTCCCCTCCTCACTGCCATAAGGAAAGCATAGACCCTGCTCTCCCGACCCACCATATCTTGTCTCCAGACCTTTTTGAGTGCTATTTCCTCTGCAAAGAACACTCCTCCTTTTCCTGATTTTCTCTGGCTTACTATCATTTGTTCTTAAACCCTAGCTGGTGAATCTTTGTGGGAAATCTTCCCTGATCACCCCCTAATATATCTCACATTTGAAGACTTAATGAAATTAAATAACAGGATGCCACTTTGACAAACATAGTATAGGATTTACCAGTTTATATTTTCATACAGAATTACAAAATCTTGTTGAAAGTTCCCAGGTTACTTTGGAGTGATCAATTTTCTAAAAATCGTGATATTTAGCAAAGTTGTAAATGCTTTTAGCCTCTCTGGGTTAAGTCACCTTTATCTATGATCCTATAGCCCACTGACCCCCCCATCCTGCTCCACACACCTGCACTCCTCTATCATAGCACTAATCACACCATTTTATAATTGTCTGAGTTCCTCACCAGACTATGAGCTCCTTGGGGACAGGGACACTGCTCTTTAATTGTTGCATCTCCAGTGCCAAGCCGTGTTGACTGTAACCTACATGATACCAAGCAGTAAGTGATTAAAGGGCAATACTCCTGAGCTACTCCTTCTACCAGGGAGGAGGGTGTCAAATGGTGTTGCACAGCAATTGTCATGGACTCCCTAATTCTGAGCTATGACAAAGGTCTTTACAGTTAGACCTCTACGCAGGAAATTACTTGCTTCAAAGGGTTTTTTAAATGCCCCACCCAAAGCCATAGGGCTGAGAAACAAAATTCCACAGAGAGAACACTTGGAGGGTTCTTGTAAACAAGACCAAGAATAGTCCTTCCCAATATTAAGAAACAAAGTCTATTCCCCTGCTAGGGCTCATGATAAGAGACCTGGGCAAGCAAGTCATCTCCAAAGCGATTGTAGGAAGACTAAGAAGACGTCACATAGATATACAACTACGCTGGAAGAAAACAACCCAGTCTGGACCAGAATTTTTCTCTTTGTTATAATAGTTAAAGAAGGATTACCAGTTTCTCTGGTGAGGAGAAATTAGAGGCTTATATCAGACTCACTGTTGGAGCTTTTACTATTTGTATACTATAGGATGAATTAGTAAGTATACAGTTTTCATTTATAGATTCAGTTATTTTTTTTTTAGAAAAAAATTAATATGATTTTATTTTATTTTTTACTTTCAATGTACAAACAACTCAGGGCATCCAGCTGTCTTGGGGTGAAGTGAGGATTAAGATTGTTAAGGAAAGAAAAAATATATAATTTATTTTATGACTTTCAAAATGGAGTCTTGCAGCAAATCAGTGGCTTTAAAAGCCAGAGGCTGTTGAAAGAAAAAGGACTTTTTAAACATCTGTAGCTCCCATTTAGTAGTTCAAAATGCCAGGCCTGGCCAAACCAGATCACAGAATTTTATATATAGGCAATCTGTGATAGACAAAAGATGAAGTAAAAGAAAAACCCATCTTAGATTCACTTATTCTTAACAAACCTTTGTCTTAAACAATCTCTAGTTATCAACTTTATAGACGCCTAGATCCAGGAGCTCCCATCAGATAATTAGAATCAAAATTGTAGTCTTCAGAATGGGTAGAACCAGGTAAGTAGCTCCGCCATCCCCCTGCTCCCTGTGCATCCTTCCTGCCCCACATCCCTTTCACATTAGGTCTTATTAGAGTTTATTTTTATCTCAGTGCATGACATGCACACATAATTGATGCTTAAGATTTGTTGAATGAATAAGTGAATGAATGAATGAAATATACATGCCACGTGACAACATATCAGGTTCTACATCTTAACATTTTATACCTTATACCACTTTCTCTATCACAAGCATAAATCTAATAAATGGATTTCACGTACTTCTGCTATGTTATATTAACAGCTAGATGTAGCTCTTATGCCAAAGACTGTATTTTCTTCTACCATTAATCTTTCTCCAGCTTGTGAGCTGGAAAAGTCATAATGATGGGAGTTGTCATAATGAACCCAAACGGTAATTGTAATAAGAAAACGGAGGAAGAAAATTGAAAAAGAAAATGTCTCTCCCACAGCACCACAGATAAATGACCCTATTCTCTCCTGATTCCAAATCCACACGGTTATATTTGTTCTTGTCAAGATCATTAGGTACCAAAAGACCATTTGACATTAGTGGGAATGATATTTTTAATAGGAGTAATATAGCGATGGGAAAAAAAAAGAGCATACCTCTTATTTCTGCAGGTTCTTGTCTAATTTGCAAGACTTTAAAAGTTAAAATGCATTTAAAATACTTAAAGTTTGTATGAATGAGACATGAAAGTGAGTAACCTGCCTTAGCCAATCTTCTTAAACCGAGATAAGCAATTACTTCTAATAAAGCAATCAAGGACTTGAATGAGAACAGGTTTAATGCTAACTTAGTTAAATATTAAGTTAGGGATTTAAAAGATTCTTTCCATAGCTCTTTTCTCCTCTTCAAAAAAAAAAAAAAAGATGTTTTCAAAGTCATTTTGATAAGTTACATCTTCCTGTCATTCCAAAGCATTTAACATACAATGAGAATTACTAGAGAATATAGAGAAATTTATAAGACTGCTAAATCATTCTGACACCCTCTGGGTCCTGATGGATTTAGTAATGAGTTACACAATGAGATCCCAGACAAATTAAGTAATGAAGTGCTTGATCCAGAGGAAAAAGTATGGCCTTATTCCAAAGGGCCGAGAACTTAGTTTGGAAAGATGGCTCTAGTTACTCTGGCCGTTTAGCAGTGAGGCCATAAGAAGGCACTACTTATGTTAAACTGATCTTAATTTTACGTTGTCTTCTTCCACAATTTCCTTGTTCTTGCCCTGATGCTTACCTCCCTCCAGGTAAGTTAATAACAGAGAATGGTGATCTTGTCCCAATATTTATGCTTTATTTTAGGAGAGTAGAACAGACATTCTTAAAATAAAGAAATTATTTCCTCTCCAATCTCTTTATTTTCCTCTAGCTTCCTTAAAGTGACTACTTTACATTCAACCCAACTCTTAGACAAAAACAAGAAATCAGAGAAATACTGGGTTAAGTTCAGATTCTCAATCTGCGCTGCACATTGGAATCACCAGGGAGCTCTTAAAATAGTCCCAGTCATCGCCTCAGGCCAATTATGTCCGAAGATCTGGGGCTGTGAGGCTGGACCCAGCGATCTGTTTCTAGAGTTCTCCAAGAGACTCCAACGTGCGGCCAATACTGAGAATCTTTAGGAGAGTTAAGTTGATGAGGTGTGCTTCAAATCATCAAAAAGGCAGTTAATTTAGTACTCTGCCCATGTGTAGCATTAGGCCTGGAGATGCTCTAGCAACCTATGGCATAAAAGAACCTGAAGGATGATTTATATCTAGGGAATTATCCGTGAAAAGACTTTCACTCGGTTTAATTTAAAAGACTTCAAATGCATGCACTATGCTAGTGTAGGGACCCTCAATGACCTACCATAACAGAAGGAATCAGATGGAAAAGAAAAGCATTGCCATGTACCCAAGGTTCCCAACACCAACTTTTTCAAGTTACTTTCTCTCTGCAGAGAGATCTACAAAGACCTTGCTGACTTCTACAGACAATCAATGCAAAGGACACAAGAACCTCCTGGGAAGATTAAGCCAATCTCTTCTTTGAGAGGAAAAAAGGGAAGAAAAATTCTACCCAACTTGGAGGAGATGATGCTTCACTGATCTATCACCCAAGGCTGTAGCCCCCACCCAGGGTGACTTACCGACACCTTAATATTTCAGGGTTAGAGGACCGGTGATGTGCGGATGAGCAGGAGAAAGATGGCACTTTCAGGTAGCGGGAACTGACTTTGTGAAGGGATTCCTAGATGGCTTTTTCAAGGACTGTCCCTGGCACTGAAATGAGACCATTAAACTCATAAGCCCAGTGCCCAGTGAGTCAAATGTATGATCATCACAGCGGGTAGAGCTACATTGTATGGTTGCGTTATACCTGCTCTTACAGCAATGCCTGCAGAAGTGCCTCCGTTATGAAGGCCTGTTTGACTCTTTTGGGTTCCTACCTCAAGAGTGATTGCTGTGTTAGGTCTGTGCTCAGCCCAGCTCACAGGGACGAGCAAGATTGTCTCCACATTGATCTTTCTTTCAACAGTAAAATATAAGCTTTTTGAGGATAGGGCCTTTGCTTTGAAGTTCTCTGTAAGCATTAAAGAACAAAATTGTTTTGGAGGGGGGTAGGAGATCTTGTCTCTGTTTCTTTATTAATTTAATAGTATCTGGTTTAGATCCTAAATTTTACAGTTTTGCTATTGACCAACACATTTGGCCAGGATTTTCTTTTTAATGAAAATACCCAGGGTTAGCAGGTTAATTTGCACAGAATTTCTGAAAGACGACTTTTGCAATACTGATTTCAAAAAAACTTAAATTTGACCCAGAATTTCTGCTTCTAAAAAAAAGTGTCCAAAGGAAATAAATAAATATATAAATAAGCCTATGTGCCAAGATTAACTATAAAGAAGTTCTATTATAAGTCCTTTATAAACACCACAGTGTTGTTTATAATAGGAAGCCTTTGGAAATAACCTAAATGAAGAGAGATTGGTTAAACATATTTTGGCACATGTGTAATGACCCTTGGGTCCACTGGGTTTCTTGCTGGTGCCTTAGGGGCCACAGGGTGCAGCGTAGGTAGGGGAGGAAGAAAGCCAGTGGGAGCCTGAGTGAGGGGGCCCTGGATCTTGCATTCCTACTTCAATCTCAAAAGCTTGAATTTTATGTTTCATGTAGGTCGGCTGCTTTTGCAAAATTAGTTCTCCTGCCAGAATAGTTGGAAACAGTCTGAATATGATTTAAATAGAAAGATGTCTACAATATTTTGTAAAGTGGAATAAGGCAGACTGTAAAACTACTTCAGTTTCATCTCATTTTTGTTTCTATATATGTGTATGTATAGATACATAAAAGATACAATCACACAAAGAATTTATATAGTAATGAACATGTTATTCTTTGGGGTAATAGGAAGAAAGCTATTTTTAACTTTAAAAATATGTTTTCTACATGATTCTCAACAATTCAAGGTTTTCTACAATTATGGTGCCTAAATAAAGTCAAGAGTTAACTATCAACTCTTCATTTTAAGACTATAACTTTAATAAGAATCTCAGAACTAACTGTTTTCTATCCCTTTCAGAGGTAGAGAAACTGAGGAACGAAATGGTACTGTGAATTACCGCAAAACTGAGAAACTGCCACAGATCCCATAAAGAGTTTCCTTTTCAAGTTATGTCTCAAGTGTTACCACAGAATCCTTCAGCTTTTCAAAGCTGGATAAATTAGTTGGTAGGGAGAGGAAAACCATATGTTTTCACAGTAAGAACATAAAATTCTTATATGTTTTGTACTCATTGAAATTATAAGAGCAAAGAGATGTTAATGAAAAGTTAATATAACCAGAGGCAGATGGCAAGGTAAGCGGCAACCAGCAGGCAGGGTGATCTGTGGCTGCTGTGAACAGCCGCGGATGGCAGAGAGCAGGGGGCAGTAGCTTCATCAGGCATCACGGGCACTGGAGGCATGTAATTCAACTCTAAGTGATGGTGGTGGTGATGGTGATGATGGTGATGATGGGCGTGGGGGTGGGAGTGGGGGTGATGGTAACACTAACATTTACTGAGAGATTACAATGTGCCAGGGACTGTTTAAAGCACGTTACGTGTATTAGCTCCTAATCCTCACCCACACCCTTATGGGGTAGGAACTATTAATAGTCCCATTTTCCTGAAATAGAGATTGAGGAACAGAAAGACTACACCATGAGCATCAATGCCAGGATTCTTTCATTTTATTTTCAGCCCTGAAAATCTAAAACTACAAATGAGATCATTGTCATTGGTTTTATTTTGAACACAGGGAGGCATAATGACAAAAGACTTCTGATGCCAACAGACCTAGGTTCGAATTCTGGATCTGATTTTTGTCTCAGAGCCTCAGTTTCCTTGTCTGTAAAGGGGACTGATACAACTCATCCTGTAAAGGTGCTGTGAATAAGATTTTATGGATAAAAACCTTGGCTCAGAGTGTGCTACAGATGGGTATAGAATAAATGGAAGCTAATAACGTTATTAAGGCAAGAAAATGAAGCAAGTGAAGGGACTTAACTGGATAATATTTTTTTAGCTATTTTACTATGTTAAAAAGTAAATGAGTAAATGAACCCGGGGTAAGTATGCTTTTATGGTGACAATATAATTTATTATCTAAACCAGGAGACTTTAGAGAAGAAAGGGTTCCATTAATAATTATTCTGAGATATCAGGTGCAAGCCGACTCTGTCCTGGCAAACCTGGATGTGCAGTCACCTACTGGTGAGCAGTGGTTCTGAGCCCACAGCTGTGGGAACGTTCCTGGGCCTTCACCTGGCCCACCAGCCCCCACTTCAGGATGGCCATGAGGCCGAGGAGGGAAGAGCACCAAAGAGGAAATTTTCTACCCTGTACATCAGCAAATGCAGGAGGCTGTGAGTTTATATTGCCTTCTGCTTAGATGAACTTGAACTCTGTTCTTAAGAAGTATCTTAATTATTAATTATTTGCAAAACCAGTCCTCATCTGGAACACATACTCCAGTATGAAATCTTGTCATATGATCACCCACCACTCTGTGGTCTTTGAAAAGAAAGACTACACAAGCTCACAGGTAGAAATTTAAAATCAAACCCCACTTATGTGCCCTCCTTCAGGAGGCTCTGCTGCCCAACAGCTGTGGTTTCACTACATCTGCAATGTGCTTTCTGAACTTATGCAGCTCTTGCAATGACGCGGTACTTGGCTTGCAAATAGCACTTCCCATTCACAGGATCACAGAATAGCAGAGCTTGCAGGGATTCTTAGTCCAGTCCCTTCATTTCAGGCTCAGAGATCTCAAGTGACTTAACTTAGACAAAGCCACACACCTAGCTAACTGCAGAAGAAGAACCAGAACCCAAACCCAGGATGGGGCTCAGAGCACGCTATTCTTTCCATTGCATTACAGCTGCTTCCCTGAAAAATAGCCCTACCAGCTCAAAGAGAAATATAGTAATTTCAAAAGTAACACATGATTTCAGATGTTTCAAGGTTATAAGTAGGAACTGAATATTCTCCCATTGTAGTCAGTAGGATTCTTATAATTAAACATATTTTTCAGTTCTTATTGGGAGAAAATTAAAATTAGATTTATGTCTAATTCTCTGCATTGGCCAGGTAATAAGGAGGCAAAATAACACATGTGCAACAAAGGCCAGATGATGAGCATAGCCTCTAAGTTGGGACATTTATTTCCAACACTGATATAGATGGGAATATTTTTTAAAAAATCAGATATCCCAAGCCGGGGTAAGGAAGCCAGGAAAGAAAAACTGATAGTCATTAATCTGGTGGTGTGAGGATGCCAGTCCAGGTACACAAAACGAAAAGTAACCTAAGTCGGTTATTTGTTTGGTTTCTTCTATTGTTTAAAATTTACATCTTCCCAACCTTTGTACTCAGTATGGTGGTGTTAAGACAGGAGATTGGGGTGAAAGAGAACTGGATGAATGCTGTTGGCTGGGACACTGGGTAATGTCAGAGAACACAGTTTTTTAAAAAAATAAAATAAAAGTACTCTGCCTCGAATACATATTCCTTTCTAAATAGGGAAATCGGAGAAGAGAGCTTAATTGGGAATGAGGAAAAATGAACACCAACAAATGAATTTATTTGCAAGGTACTGGATTCCTAGACAATATTGGCCTTGCCCTTCTGAACTTTTTCTCTCCTGACAAAAGAAATTCTAAATTCTCCTGACTCTTCTTAAATTGGATTTAAAATACTCAGTGAGCCAGGGCAATAGGGCAATAAAAGAAATAAATAAAAGGCATCCAGATTGGAAAGGAAGAAGTAGATCTATTTCTAATGACAGTTGACATGAAAATCTCGAAGAATCCACCAAAAACACTATTAGAACTAATAAGCAAGTTCAGCAAGTTTGCAGTATTAAAAACTGATATTCAAAAATCATTGCATGTCTATAAATTAGCAGTGAACAATCCAAAAATGAAATTAAAATCACAATCACAGTTATAATAGCATCAAAATAAATAAAACACTTAGAAATAAACTTAACAAAAGAAGTACAAGATTTATACACTGAAAAGTATAAAATAATGTTGAAAGAGTTAAAGAAGACCTAAATAAATGGAAAGGTATCCTATTCATGAATGCAAAGACTTAATATTATTAAGAGGTCAATACTACCTAAGCTGATCTACAGATTCAATGCAATCCTTGTCAAAAATCTCAACTGGCTTTTTTGCAGAAATTGACATGCTATGAAAAAATTCACGTGGAAATGCAAGGAACCCAGAAGAACCAAATCAATCTTGAAAAAGAAGGACAAAGTTGGAAGACTCACACTTCCCAATTTCAAAACTTACAGCTGCAATAATTAAAACAGTGTGGTACTGGCATGAGGATAGACGTATAGATCAATGGAATAGATGTACAAGTTCATTTATGGTCAATTAATTTTTTATAATATGCCAGACAATTCAATGAGGGAAAAGAGTCTTTTCAACAAATGGTGCTGGCACAACTAGACACTCATATGGAAGGATGAAGATGGATCTCTATTTCACACCATACACAAAAATTAGAAAATCAGAGACTAAATGTAAGAGCTAAAGCTATACAAGAGTTAGAAGAAAATATAGGGGCAAATCTTTGTGACCTTGGACTAGGCAGTGGTTTCTTAGATATGACACCAAAAGCACAAGCAACATAAGAAAAAATAGGCATGAGACTTCATCAAATTTAAAACTTTTGTGCTTTCTTCACCAAGAAAGCAAAGACAACCCACAGAATTAGAGAAAATATTTGCAAATCACATATGTTAGTGGGCTTGTATGCAGAAATACAAAGAGCTCTTATAACTCAACAATAAAGAGACAACCCAATTTAAAAATGCGCAAAGGATTTGAATAGATATATTTTCAAAGAAGACATACAAATGGCCAATAAACATATGAAAAGATTCTCAGCCATTAGGAAAACATTAGCCATGAGAAAAACACAAATCCAAACCACAGTTAAGAAAGGGAGGGGAGTGGTGAGTTGTTTAATAGGTAGTTTCTGTTTGGGATAATGAAAATTTCTGGAAGTGGGTGGTGGTGATGGTTGCCCAACATGCAAGTGTACTCCATGTCACTGAATTACACACTTAAAGTGGTTAAAATGGTAAATTTTATTTATGTATATTTTACCACCATAGAATTAAAAACCATAATGAGGTGTGACTTCATACCCACTGGACAGCTGTAAACAAGATAACAAGTGCTGGTGAGAATGCAGAGAAGTGTAAAATATCAGAGCCCTCATACACTGTTGGTAGAAGTGTAAAACGGTAAAGCCACTTTGGAAAACAGGCTAGTAATTTCTCACACAGCTGAACACAGAGTTACTATATGATCCAAAAATGCCACTCCTGGGTCTATACCCAAGAGAATTTTTTTTTTTCCCAAGAGAATTTAAAACCCATTTCCCCACAAAAACCTGTACATGAACATTCAATGAAGCATTATTCACAATAGCCCAAAACTGGAAACAATTCAGATGTCTATCAACTGATGAATGGATAAACAAAATGTGGTAAATTCAGGCAATGGAATATTATTCAGCCATGAAAAGTAATGCAGTAATTATACATGCTACAACGTGGATAAACCTTGTCAACATTATGCTAAGTAAAATAAGCTAGACCCAGAAGGCCACATATTGTACGATTCTGTTTGTATGGGATGCCCATATTAAGCAAATCCATAGAGACAAAAAGTAGATCAGTGTTTGCCAGGGACCGGTGGAGGGAAGAATAGAAAACAACAGCTAATGGGCACAGTCTCTTATTAGGTATGAAAAGGTTCTGAAATTAGATACTAGTGATGGTGGTAGCACACTTTGTGAATGTGTAAATTATATTTCAAGAAAGCTGGTTGGTTTTTTTTTTTTAATGATCAAGTGGAGTGCTGAGTAGGCATGGCTCTTCGAAGAGTTTAACACCCTATAATTATAACCCTTCTAAGTGCACCGAAAGCAAATATTTTATGGTTGAAAAAACCACACACCTAACATACCCCTTTCTCTGCCTGAGGCCATTGTTCATCATTTCCAAGTGATTCACACCCCTTTGCTATGATCTCTTGCTCTACAGAAGAAGGATTAGCTGAAGGAATCAAAACATACAAGCGTCTGTGGGTTCCCTTGCAAAACATCAAGAAAACAGGGATGACCACGCATGTGACTCACTGCATCATTCATCCCTGGCTCTGGCAAGGGCAGCGAGCCACTTTCTTGGGGGAAATGTAGCCAAACAAGACACAGTTATAGGTAAGTCCACTTTGGCCAGAGAGAAGCAGTTCATCCTCATACCTTGGACAGAGCATGCGCTCTCAGCAACCCCAGAGGCAACCACAGAGAAGCCCGTGAAATGGATCCTCCCAAAAGAAACATATACGATTCTAAAGAGAATTTACAGGTAAGCAACATGGTGCTTGCGAAAAGCCTCCACCACCCCCCAAGAGGTAACTGTGGTCTGCTATGTGTCCAAAAGACTAAAACCTTAGCTTATGCTTACACTAAGCAAAATTTGGTGCAAAATGAAGTAAAAAGAGTAAATGAAGATTCTTTGCCACTTGGGTAGAAATTGTGATATCTTTAAGCATTAAATACAATTTTAGGCATCTTTTCTTAATAATATCTTAAAATAAATAGAACCCCAAAGTGGTTTTACGTTATTGGAGAGAGGTAATATAATGTACTGGTCAAGTTCAAGAGTTCAAAAACTCTACCACCTCTTCTTCCTAGCTATAGCTTTGGGGGTATTATTTAAACCCTTTAAGCATCAGTTTCCTTATTTATAACATGGGGATAACAATAGCATTGACATCATAGGGTTATTGAGAAAACTAAAGAAGGTACAGTGCAGGTAAAGCGCTTCGAATGGAACCTGACATATGATAAGCCCTTAATTGATAAATCAACTCTTTTGAGCAAGAATTCTATTTTACTGGAGTGGGGAACATGAAGGTCTGGGAAGTGCTTCCTTCCAACATTTCTTGTGTATCAGAACTCCAGGCCCCCTCCCATCCTGGACTCCATCTCCTAGTGGATACATTGTGCTCACCAGAAACTTCCTTCTGTCCTTCCAACAAAGCACCTTCGCCTTCAAATCTCACCATTTCTCTCAATGTCAACCTTATTTGAAATCCTGAAGCAATCTTTGACTCTCCATTCCCTATATCCCAAAAAATGTTTTAATTCTTGTCAACTCTTCCATTCAATCTGTCTTGGCTCTCTGACTTTAACGGATTTCTATTGTCATCCCTGTAATTTACACCCATTCTTGTCTGTGATTGAACTCCTAACCTGCAGGTCTTTGAAAGGCAAAATACTCTGGTACACATTGGATCAAAGCTAAATATCAGTTCTGACCAAAGACCCAATCATTTTGCCTGTTCAGTTTCACCTACCACCATTTCCCCATATGAACTGTTGGTTTTATTTTATTTTTTAAATTATATTATGCAAGTAAAAAGTTTAATCCCATATTTTCATCAATTTAATCTCCTTATCATCTGTCACAAATACCAAACATTTTTTTCTGGTCCTAGTTACTTTTTTATATAAATTTTATTTTTAAAATTATCATACGGTAAAATTTACTTTTTTCTTTTGACGTGCAGTTGTATACTACATGTTAATACACGTGTGAATTCATGTAACTGCAACCACAATCAAGAAACAGAACGATCAAAAATAAAGTATGGATGAAAAAGACAGGTCGAACTGGGGAGCCACAAGATGGAGACTCAGAGTGATGGTCCCACTGCTGTTGATTAAAAAAAAAAAAGCTATAGAACAATTCCATCATCCCCAAAAGCTCCCTTTATAGTGCTATCCCTTGATGGTCACCCCTTCTTTCCACCATAACCCCTGACAGCCTGACATACCTTTTGCTTATGCTGATCTCACTACCTGGGAATGTCCCCACTCCTCTGCTCTTCCAAGTCTATAGAACTCATCTGTCAAGATACCACGCAAACTCCATGTCTCTGTGAATCTCTGATTATGCCCATTCACTGGTCTATCCAATATTCACCCATTCACTGTTGTATTCAAGAAGCATTTATGAAACATTTACTATATGACAGACACAATGTGAGGTACAGGGGATACAAAGATGGATCAGAGCAGTCTCCTGCCCTGAGGAAGCCCACAGAGGGAAGTAAGCGTGAGTTTTGATCACTGGGCTATATGCAGCAGGAAAGGTACCTGCACAAGGTACAGTGACAGTCCAGGAGAGGGGATGTCAGTTCTGTCAGAGGGGACAATGTTTACACCGTGTCTTCAGAGGAAACAAACATCCTATGAAGGTCCTCGTGTGCTGCAGGGACAGATTCAGTTTATGAGGCCCGAAGCAAATGCCACATGGGGCTTTTGATTAAAAAAGAATGCAATGTTACAAATATGAAGATAGGCAAAATTACAAATTTCCTAAATCTGATAGATACCATGAACATCATAAAACTTCTTGGAAACAACACATTATTGTTATTGTTTTATTTTGTTTTATTTGGGGGGGGGTTGTTTTAGTGAATTAACTCCCTGAAACACTTGTATGATATTTTCTCTCTACACTTTGGCTTTCTCCTCTGACTGACTTTATATTATCCTTTTCAATAGAGAGACTGGGAAGACAACTCAGTCTTTCCTCTGGCATGGGTATGAGAAATCCGATTTTTGTTATTGATGATTTTTGAAGTTCCTTTTGGCTTCACAACTGTGCTATCAGCCATGCCTCATCTGTAGCTTCCTCTGTAGTGTCTTTCTGGGGCAGAGGAAAGCCTGAGAGACTCCCCATGCCCTGATAGCATCCCTGGGATGGAGGTGGGAATTTGAGGCAGCTGTGCAGCCTGAGGCATAGTGGCCCCCAAGCAAGGGCAGAGCAGCTTCTAGTTCAGATCTTCCCCTGGAGGTCAAAGACAGGCAGTTGCTCAGTGAGGTGGCCAGGCGCAGGCTATCACTGAGGTCTGGGCAGATGAGGAGGCAACATGGGCAGCCCACTGGCCCTGCCTGTAACCCCAGGACTTCCACCCCGGGGTGTGACAGTGTTCCTTGGCTCTGGCCCCTAGCAGGGCTGCTGCTTCCTTCCTGAGTCCCACGAACATGCCAAGTTTTGGGGGGTGCACATGCAAATGATGGGCCCTAAAGCATAAGGTTCATAGCACCATCGTAAATCCACTTCTGTGCAAAGCAAGGGTGTTTAAAACAGCAGGGCATACTCAGGGAACTGCCCATTGCCTAGTCTTGCTGGGGGACTGTTAGGAAGTTTGAACTTAATTCTTCAGGCAAAGGGAAGCCAAAGAAGGTTTCGAAGCATGTAAAAGTGGTCGACTTTGTCCTGTAGGAAAGGCAATCAGGTGAAAGCTACAGGATGGATCGGGGGAAAGGTCTTGAGAAGGTGATTGTAATGGTCCAGGAAAGGAATGACAATGGCTGGAATGAAAGCAGGAGGAGCAGAGTTGGAAATGTAATGACAATAATGCTATTAGGAACATCAGTAGAAACTCACATTTATGGAGCATGGTGCCAAGTGCTTGCAGTTAAGTGTCTTAACTTATTTAACTCTCAGAGATCCTCAGAAAACAGATGAGGAAACTGAGACTTTCAGAGGTTAAGTAACTTGTACAAGATCAGTAGGTAACAGGGATTAGGACCCAATGCATCTGCTTCCAGCACCATGGAAAATGATGCCAGATTAGATGTGGGGGTAGAGGGAGACAAAAAGAAATGTTGGAAAGAGAAATTAATGTGAATAAGATACTGTAAACTGAATTAGGAAATACTTTTCCCTCCTCTTGATTCTTTTAGCAAAAAATTTATATTATTGTCTAGATGTTTCACAGGTGAGTGCACTATTTCTACAACCAGACTATAAACCACCTGAGTACAGCATTACTTTTACTATGTATCATATACTCAATCTACAATGACTGGGTGTCTGCTCAGAGCCAAAGCCTGAACTAGTCACCAGGAATACAAAGATGAATTAGACAAAACGCCTTCACCAAACTTCAAGATTTATAGCCCAGTGTGAGTGATAGACAAAGGATTTTGATGTGATATTACAGGGCAACCTTAGAGTTATAAACACTGTAATCTAAGAGCACAGGGGTGAGAGCTCATCTAGACCCACCTGAGCAGGTCACGAAAGTAATCAGCAGCAATAATACTTAAACTAGGGATCGACATATATGGAGGAGTTCATTAGCTAAATATATTGCATTGAACAGATGGGTCTTTCAGCCTGATGAAACTATATGTTTAGAGGCTACAGATGTTAGTGTATTTGGTAAGAGACAAGAATGACTTAGATGGAACAGAAACCTAGAGGTGACTGGTTGGAAACATAATAAGTAAATCTGAAAATTACCATTAGTGACCCGTCTGTACTTACTTGACTGCCTGGAATAATTGATGCATGTGATGATTTAACCAGGGTGTTGAGAGCAGGAGAAGCAAGATGTGGCCGCCTAGGCTAGATTGCCGTTCCTTATATGCACACCCTTTTCAATGTGACTTCACTACCCTTCCCATCAAAAGGTGGGTCTGTTTCTTCATTCCTTGAATTTGGGCTTGGCCACGTAGCTAGCTTGGACAAGTGGGTCATTAACAACTGTGATGGAAGCAGAAGCTTGAAAAGTGCTTACACACTGGGGTTTACCATCTCTTGCTGTTCTCTGGGGATTCTTTCACCACTGTGTGAACAAGCCCAGGCTTGCCTCCTGGAGGATGAGAGGCCTAATGGATAGAGGCTCTATCCCAGCCATTCCTAAATCATCTAGACATCTCAGTGACACCGACCTAAATGATCCAGCCTCAGCTGAGCTGGGCTAGATAAGAAATGCCCATAAAACCCCAGAACAGCAAGAAAGTATAAATATTTATTGCTTTAAGCCATGAGATTTTGGAGTGGTGTGTTAACATAGCGAACGTAAGACATACTGCCCCACTGCCTCTCTTCATCTTGTCACAGTCAGGACTAGGAACATTGAAAGCAGTTATTCACTTAGGTTCTTTCTTTAGACTTTGGGAAGGTAAACCAGTGAGTCCTTATGATCAGAAAAAAATAAACCTACCAAATCTGGATGCTATTACTATTTGGTTCTAGGATTCCAATGCCCTTATAACCTGTGAGTTAGTACAAGGACTTTGCTGGACTACTTATCAGCAATATTGTTTCTCTAACCACACCTTTTCTGGAGATGCTAAATTGGGTTTAGGCTCAAGGGTAACAATAGCAAAGCGGCCTCATGTTCTATGAGGAGGCTCAGGTCTTTTTCCTCCTTTGAGCTTTATTGAAAAATTGTGGAGAGATATTAAAGGGCTGATTTTCCCACCTCAAGGGGAAAACCTCTGGGTTATCGCCGTTTTATAAGCCTATATTGCACAGGCTGTTCTACAAAAGAAACAGACTCTTACTTATGATCCCAACGGAGTAAAGCTTAAAATTTTCTGCATTGTTTTCTACATAGTTAAGTTCGTTGGTTACTTTCATTAGTCAATCCGAAATACCTTGGAAGAGTGTTGAAAGGGGTTTCACAACAACAAAAAATTCTCCTAGAGGGAAATGCCAGGAACTCAGCTATGGATGAAATAAATGTGAAACATGCCATGTCTATCTGCTTCACTCCCCATTCCATCCTCTGAGAAATGAGTAGAGATAAAATGAAAGATAGTCATTTTTGATATTTGAAACTTTTCTATAGTAAAACTGACTTTAGGCTAAAAATAAAAAGATATTTCTTAAGTCAAGCATTTGCTTAAACACAGAGGGTGAGGACAGTGAGAGCTACAGAAGAAGGAACCTGATCTGCATACCTATCTCAGGGTTCTGAGCCTTCTGGGCAGACCACCAGGAGAACAATTTGCATGAGAGAAAGAGATACCACAATTAAGACTCTTAAGCAATGAGAGAAAGCAGAGGTAACATTTCAGTATTCACTCTCTCAGAAAGCAGCTCTCCAATTTGCACACTGGAGAGGCCAGTCATATCTCCAAACAGCTCAAACACCACCTCTTCTAGAAGCCTTCCTGACTACTGCACACTAAAAGAGAATTTATAATTTGTGTTTCTATCTTTGCACTTACTAGCCTGCTTTATAATGCTTTTCTCACATATCTGCTTCTTCCACTAAACTGAGAATGGCTTCAGATTGCAGGGGATGGACAGGCTGTTTCTCATTCATCTAGCAAAGGAGTTATCACACAAGAGATAGAAAATAATTGTTGAATTAATGAATAAATTAGATACCAGTTAATGAGAGTGAATAAGATAGAGGGCAGAGCTACTCAAATATTCTTTGGTACAGACACCAAGGGACTTCTTCCAAGTTCCTCGATAAATGGAATAGACAGAAGTCACCCGATAATCTAAGTCCTTGCTATTCAAAGTGTGGTCCACAAACCAGCAGCCTCAATACAACCTGAGAGCTTGTTGCAAATGCAAAATCCCAGGTCCCACTCTAGACCTACTGAATCAGAATCTTGATTTTAAGAAGATCCTTGGGTGAGTCACATGCACGCTAATGGCTGAGAATCACTAATCTAAGACAGTGGCTTTCATAGTTGCCTATATATTGGAATCACCTGGAAGGTTTTACAAAATACTGATGTCTGGGTCCCACCTGTAGAGATTCTAATCTGAATAGTCTGGACTTCTTTCTAACCAAGATTGAGTCGCAAAGACCTAATTTATCCTTCCTGCCTTAAATGACAGAACAAAAATAGACAGCCTATGTGAAACAATAATTTTCAGACTGTGCTAGTTATCTGTTGCTGAGTAACAAGTTACCCCCAAATTTAGCAGCTTAAAACAACACACATGTATTACCTCACAGTTTTTGTGGTTCAGGAAGCCAGGCACGGTTTATCTATTATGAAATTGCCACAGACTATCAATATCAAGAAAGATCCTCTAGCTCAAGGTCTCTCCCAAGGCTGCAGTTGAAGTGTTGGTCGGTGCCATGGTCTCAACTGAATGCGTGACTGAAAAAGAATCCACTTCTAAGCTCACTCATATAGTCATTGGCAGGACTCAGTTCCTCATGAGCAGTTGGACTGAGGGCCTCCATTACTCTCTGGCTATTGGCCAGAGGCTGTTCTCAGTTCCCTGTGCTTCATCAAAGCAAGCAAGAGAGAGAGAGTCTTCTAGCAAGATGGAGGTCAGAGTATTCTGTAAACTTCAGTAATCATAGAAGTGACATCCTACCACACTTGCCATATATTTGTTAGTTACTGGATCTAGCCCCCACTCAAGGTATGAATACCAGGAGGTGGGGATCATCAGAGGCCACCTTAGAAGCTGCCTACCACACAGATATTGAACAAGGGACTGTGCTTTCCCACAGAAGGATAACAAACGAAGCCAGTTGAACAACTGTACCAGCTTAATGTCAGAAGGCAGTTCTGGGCTGCAGTGCATGAAAGGGGAAATCAAACAGAGTTCTCTATTAAGTGAAGGTACAGAGAAGCCAAGGTAATAAGAATTTATAAGTCAGAGTACTATTTGCAGAGAGAAAGCTAAGGAAATTTACTGAGAGGTCCCCTCGAGTCTCTGGCTGAGTGCTAATATGTGCTTGTCTGAGAAGGAACTACCTGAATACAGGGAAATGACTATCAGGAAGGAGTAAACAGAACAATTTCCAGAGTTCACACAGGGGGAGAATGGAAGCGGTCATAATCCACAAGACCTAGAATCCTCAGCTATTCTTTAGCCTATACGAAAGTCTGCCCTGGACTTGTTCTAACAAAATTTAAAAGGAAGTCTCTAAAGTTTCAACTACTTGCAAGTAAATTAATCGTGTGCCAGAGCAAAATCCAACACTACTTGAAAAAAACCAGCAAAGTCCAACAATCAATAATGTAAAATTCACAACATCTAACACCCAATAAGAAATTAGTAGGCATGCAAAGAAGTAGGAAATAAGACCTAAAATCAGAAGAGAACTCAATCAATAGAAACAAATCCAGAAGACAGAGAGAATGGGACTAGCAGATAGGAATCTTAAAAAAATGTTAGAACAGCTATCGTAAATATGCTCCAAATGTTTAAGAAGGGAAAGAAAAATATGACCATGATGTAGAGAAAAATGAAAGACTTAAAAAAAGACTCAAATAAATGACTAAAGAAAAAGAATCCAAAGTGTGAAATTTAAAAATATACTGGTTGGCATTAATAGAAGACTGGACACTGAAAGGTTCAATGATTTTGAAGGCACAATAATAAAAATATCCAAAATGAAACAGAAAAACAACTGAAAAAATATGAAGAGAGCAGCCATGACCTGTGAGATACCATTAGGTGGGCTAATATATGTGTAATTGGAGTCTCAGGGGGAAAAAAATGGGGGGAAGAGAATAAAAAATATTTAAGGAAATAATCATCAAAATTTTCCAAATTTATGAGATCTTTAAACTCACAGGTTCAAGAAGCTCAATGAATTTGAGCAGAATAAGCATAAACATGCACATTATAATTAAATGACTAAAGCCAGTGATAAAGAGAAAAAATTTAAAGTGGTCAGAAGAAAAAGATCTTGTGTGCACAGAGGAATAATGACAAGAATTATAGCAAGCTTCTTATCAGAAACTATGCAAGTCAGAAGAAGATAGAAAGTCATCGTTAAAGCGTGAAAAGAATAAAATAGCAATTTAAAATTCTTTACCCATTAAAAAAAAAAAGTTTCAAGCCTGAAGGCAAACTAAACATATTTTAGGCAAACTAAATTTATTGCTGGCCTACATGAATTATAAGCAATATTCAAGGAAGTTCTTCAGGCAGAAGGAAAATGATACCTTCATGTGGATGGAAATGCATAAAGAGAGCCAGAAATGGTAAATGTGTGAATAAATAGAAAAGATTTTTTTCTCTTTTAAAAAATCTTTTTTAAAGTAATTTTTTAAAAGTAAAAGTAATATATATTCTGAAAAATGCAAAACATAGCATATGGAGAAGTAAAATTTATACCAATATCACAAAAGATGAGCAGGCAGAAATGAAAATACTAATTGTAAGCTTCTTATACCATATGCTGATCTAAGTGTGATTTGTGAAGAGAGACCTCTTCTTCATCCTGTTCTACCATAACTAGAAGAATAATGAAAAAATAGTAATGCTATCAAGGCTCTGAGCCACGTAGAACCCACTGGAAGAAAGGAGGCTAGAAGACCCCCAGGCCACAGAAAGTAACAGGGTGGTAGAGGATTAGGATGAAGGACACTGCAATTATTATCTGTAACTTGATTTTCCCCTAATGAGAGCCTAGAACAATAGGTTTCTCACAATTTAAAAAACTATTTTTATCACATACCCACGAGAGCTGACAACTTTTGTTTCTGTAAAACTTGCCTTAAAATATGAGTTAACCCCAAATGAACGTGAACCAGATTTGCATTCATTAACCCAATGTCAATTTTACTTAACTGTGAACTGAGTCAATTTGTATAAATCTAATGGCTTCTTTGAATTCATACATTAAAAAATAATAATTATTAAAAACAAAACTCTGCAACAGTACCATACTCTTCTAACTTGGTGAGATGTAGCTGTGATGCTTTCCTACTTCACAGGATGGAGACTCCGCAGAACAAGGCCGGGGGATCCAGGGATCACAGGCTTAGGAGCCTTCACTGCTCAGGGCCCAGGTGATGAGGGCACATTCATCAGGAGCAGGGAGTCACAGCTTTGGTCTGGGCTTTAAAAGAGGGGCCTGTGGGGGAAAAAAAAATAGTCTCTGTAAGGACAGTTATGAATGAATTAAGGAGATTGAAATTAGGATCTATGAAGGAAGCTTGAAAAAAGGTTAGAGATAATTTTGCATGAAAAAGATAAAGAGTGACTAGCTATCTTGAAATAAATTAAGACTAATTACCAATAGATAATTAACAGTATTACTCATTCATACTATACAAGATAGAAACAAGATGAGTTTAAATTTCAACGGTGAAGTTTGGTCACTGAAAGCAGAATTTATTGACCAGGAGGGTGATTAAGCACAGAGAAAAAATCTTGGTTCGCAAAACTTTTCAAGTGAAGCTATGCTCTTCTGACAGCAAAACATCTGGTGATATTGAAAATTTCATGTGGATGTTATGTTTTATCCACATGACTTTAAAACTGACCTTTTAAAGTCATGGATAAAACATCTGGAAGATAACTGTATTTTTTAATGGATTAATTGAACTGAGTAAATGTTTTATGGCTTTGGGGAAATTTCACCAAAATAATGGAAAGCAAAGAGTCATATTGTCTGACCTATTGGGGGAATAACTTATTTTATATAATTAGAATAACAATCTCCATCTGTCAGGGGACCCATTCCTATGGACTCATATGTACAGCAGACAGAGCTCCACCTAATTAGCCAAGTGTTTTCAGTGAGATTTACTTAAATTACTCAATGTCCTGACTCCCTAGTGACTCACTGCTCTCTGCCACCTATAAACCAAGCTGTCCAAAAGCTTATAAAAACCCTAAACAAAGTGATAATCCTTTTTAGAACACAGAACGCAGGTATTGAGAATTCTCATTATGTTCCAAACATGTTATCTTCTGGGATTCAGGTAAGAAAAGTCTTTATTGACTAATGTTTTACAGCAAGTGAAAACTAAGACGGAGTTGGAGGATGATCATGCATCCATAAGCTCTTTTTCCAGAAAGCTAGTCACCAAATGATCAAGACAGTGGTTCTCTAAGGGTGTTTTCAGACTGGCAATCAGCACTACATGAGAACTTCTCCGAAAGGCAAATTCTTGGGTCCTACCCAAGACCTAGCAAATCAGAAACTTTGCAGGTGGAGCCCAGCAATCTGTGTTTTAATAAGCCCTCCAGGTGATTCTGATACACACTGAGGGCTCACAGCCTCTGGATTAAAGGAGTGATTATCCCCAGCTGAGCTGAAGCTGGGGTTCAGCATCTGGCTGCTGTGTAACTGGTGATCTTTATGGGCCTCTCTCCATGAACTGAGATGCACAGGAGTTTCAGGTATTCTAGATGAAGAAAAGGAACACCGAAGATAGCGGTACAGCAAGATGTCTGGATAGTAAACATTATAGTGTATATTAAGTATCCACTCATTTTTAAAAATAGAAATTTTACACAAAATAGAATCCATAATTATTTGTTGATTATCTAATTCAGCTTAGTCCTTCTGCCTAATGAACTGGTTTGATCCCCAAAGGAATGGGGAGGACCAGAAGCTGAAAGATTGATGCTCATTGAAACAAACAAAAAAAACCCAAAGCAAAACCCATAATAGGACTCAGAGCATAAGCGACTCGCTTTAGGGTCCAGGAAGAAAAGAGGAGGTCAGCCCTGGACCACTTTGGAGCCTGGGTCCTTTGGAGCAGCTCCAAGGAAAAGCCAGCTGTGCCTAGTTTAAGAGTGTTCTCGTACAAGACAGCAGCAGTAGATACAATAGTAAGAACACTAGAGAAACCTAGAGAGGGACTGAAGTACTACAGTTGCTGTGATCTGAATATCAAAATGACCATATCTCTTTATCCACAGGTTGGTAAGTCCTTGCACAGTCAAGTTACAAGTATAATATAAAACAACACTAAACTCAACTGGCAGAAGTGAAAAGGCATGTTACCCAAGTTTCCTTCCAGGTGTTTACAGAGATGGTAATTTGAAGCTCTGGTAAGCATGGTCTGGGTGTTTTCAGATTCAAAGCAGTACAGTGATTGTCAGGCTCGATAGCTAGCTATCTGCTGATGTCAGTGATTTGGGAATTATGCACCCCTAGAAAGATCAATTCCTATAAAGTTTTTTCTATGGAGTAAGCTGCAGTAGCTTCTATATATACGATCAGTAGAACAGAGAATACTGAAGCTGTGAGGCTTCAGGTCTGTCTTAAACTAGTGGTCAACATATTTATTGCTTTTATAACGTGTGTCATTCATTCATTCTAGAAATATTTATTGAGTGCCTCTTATGCGTCATAAATGGTGCTGGGCACTGTGATCCACTGGAATCAGACAGACTGTGGTCAGGTGCTCTAGAGCTGCTCTCTTCCATACAGGAGCCACTAGTCACATGTGACTATTGCAATTCAAATCCTTTGTCACATTTGGCACATTTCAAGTACTTAACAGTCATGTGTGGCTACTGGCTGCCATCTTGGAGAGCGCAGATAGAAGACAGAGGGTAACGGGGAGGGGGAGTTACCCATTGTCTGTTCTCCCAGGTCCTAGTGCTGGGCTTTTCCTTGCCCACTTCCATCTCCTCCAGGGGCTCAAAGCCCTCCTCTTTTTTTCCAGGTTGATGTTTTCATGAACCTCCTGGGCCAGGGTGTTGGCAGAAGGTGTCTATAGGGAACGTTTTGGCTAAGTCTCAGAAAAATCTTGAGACAGATGCAGGCCCCCATTGGCTAAGGAGACCCTGGGCAATATGCCACCTTCTCTTTCCAATTCCATCGTTATGGCATAAACCCTGGGTGTGGTATAAAGTCCTCAGACTTCCTCTTTGGATTCTCAAAAATTTGGTTTCAGAAGTTAAGGAAAAAAAGAAATCTGGATCCTGCTTTTTCTCTTACTTCTGTTTTCCTCCTCGAGGCAGTGTAGATGCCTTTGCCGGAGAGGGAGAAAGTCGCTTGCAAGGACAAGAGGAAAACAAAAGCACAAAGATTAATATTTCAAGATACTATCTTGTGACATCAAAATAGTAGAAAACAGGATTCTTGCCTCCAAGCTGCCTATATAACCGAGGAAACATGAAAAATGGGTAAATTCATGAAAAGTTAATAACCATAAAGAGTAAAGTAGCAATATTAAACAGAAAGGAAAGAGATGTCACCCAGATCTACATGAGTCATAGCTCAGGACTGGTACAGACCCTAAGTGTGGCTTTTCACCAAAAGGTGAGGCCTGAGCTGCACAGATTTAGATGAAGAGAGGGGAAAAGAGGCAGAATTTCAGATGAGGACCCACAATAAGCAGAATGGGGAGTGCAAGTGTTGTTTAAGGTCCAAAGAAGGTAGGAGTTTGTCATGCAGGGTGAAGGGAACTAAGACTGCAAGAATAGGCTGAGAAAATACCATGGAAGACCTTGACCATCAAGCTGAAGGATTTGGTCTCTTATCCCATAGCGGGACGGGGATGTCACTGACAATATGAATAGGGAAATATTATAGCATTGTAAAGCGGCATTGTGACGATGAATCTGATACTGAACTCTAGCAGGAATATTAGGATACATGGAAGCTGAGGCAGGCTGGAGTACAGAGGGTGGGCAGGAGGCTGCTGCAGAGGTGTAGGATGAAATGCCACAGCCTGGAACAGGGTGGGTAGGAGTAGCACGTTGAAGGAAAATCAACAGGGCTTTAATTTTTGGAGCCGAGGGAGAGAAAGAAGTCAACTACACTATTAACTTGGGCAAATTACTTAGCATCTATAAAATAGTGGTAATGGCTATGTTTTACAGGTTTGCCATGTGAGTTAATAAAAAGACCTTTGTAAAATGCAGGAGGTCTCTGGCATAGAAATACAATTGAAATCCTCTGTTTGGAACTCAGGTGGCCCAGAGCTGCCCTCCCCATTCCAGCAGTCAGGGCCCCAGGCAAGCATATCCAGCTTCAAGGGCAAGACCAACGTCCCCTCTTTTCTTGTAGCCCCGAAGTCACTGAGCTTGCTCACAGGCCCACAGTTCTGAACACTTTTTGCTTGTACAGGTTTACATCCTCTTAGTCCAAACCTCAGTGATGGTCTCAGGCCAGAACCCACTGCAATGTAATAGAACTTGCCAGAACACACTGGATCCTTCTGCTCTATTTTTAAGCACATGCCAGGTTTTGGGTCTCAAAGATTTGAGGCCTCTCCCCTAACAAATAAAAGATGCAGCTCAAAAGCCTGATGTGCCTTTGCCTTTTATTGTCTCAAACATTTAGTCTCCTTCTATAAACCACCTGACCACCTGCTTTCCCTCAGTTTCTAATTATTCCTAGTAAAATGGTGCTTATATGTGCACATAGTCCACAAAACCTTGTTCAACACACAGTATTGCCTTAGATTTGCAATGAAAACTAGAAAAGAGTGCTGTTATGTTAGCTATCATTTTAAAAAAGTAAAAAAAAAGAATAGAAAATAAGAAAAACTGGGTAGAAAATTATTTTCTTCTATTTATGTTGAATACAAGTACTTGAGGAAAGCTGGTTAAATTAGTGGACAATAAAAGGGACAAAGAGATTTTTGTAAGAATTTTAAAGGAAATCTTCTGAGCACTTTCAAGTGGTCTAGGAATTGAAGGTGCTGAGTCTTTATTATGTTTAATGTAAAATCTCTGACCATCCTTTTTACTTCAAACAGATATATATCAGCAGGCTGTGAGGATATAGATATGGGGGTGTGTGTGTGTGTGTGTGTGTGTGTGTGTGTGTGTGTGCATGCACACATGAATGTATATACCCATAAAAGGAACACAGGAAGGGAAAGAGAGGGTAATATGTCAGAAGATTTTCCTGAGGTACCTCTAAATAAGGGCAAAAGGGGAAAGAAGTTAAAAAAAGTGCTTGTGTGTATAGAAAAAGGAATGAATTGATGTGTGAAAAGTGAAAGCAGAAGGGAAAAAAAAAGATAAAGACATAAGTCTGGCACCAGGCGGTGTTTGGTAGTGGTCTAATGGATGAGACCCAAGTGCAGAGGGAGTGCAGCTGTGCGGTGGCAAGAGGAAATCAGTGTCCCACTAATCATGAATGTCCAAGGTCTGACACGTGGAGAGTGTCTCTATTCTGGAAACTAAATAGACGTCAGGACTAGTCAAAAGTTGGATTATAAATAATTGGTACTTTCTCCCAAAGGACGCAGCGCCTCTTACTGCTCTGGTTAGACAGGACGTGCCGCTGGGGCACTCACCAGAGCATCACTCGCAGATTTCCTTATTGCCCTGACCCCATCAAAATATTCCAATCTGCTGTCCTCTAATTTCAGAACACTGTTCTAAGCGATGCTTTGCTAAACTCACCCACACATATCTGAATGGGAATACTGAGTTAATCTTCAGTAGCATTTATGATTTTCTAGGTGATTCTAGATTTTCGACATGATTTTCTAGAAATACCCACTTAGGCTCTGAAGGTGTCTTGGCCAAGTTGACAGATCTGTAGGGAAGACAAGTTTGGATAGGGGAGTTTCTATTGGCACAACTTCTTAGGTCACACCATGTAGAACTGTGATTCAGCCTGAAGAGGGGAGGCAGGCTTCCTTTCATAGGCCATTGCCAAGGGGCAGGAACAAAAAACAGAGAGGTCCAGGGAGCTGGGGTTATTTTGCCCTTTTTCAATTTAGTTCTCAGAGAATCCAATCAAGACTGCTGGCAGCTCTTGGACGAGGGGGGCCAACTGTCCTGGTTAGTCCAGGCTTGGGAGGCTCCAGGGATGTGGAATTCTCAGTATTAAAACCAGGAGAATCCTAGGCAAACTCACTCGGTCACTCTAATATTCCTTCTCACCTAAGTCAGGCCTTGACTTGAGTGAAGAATACCAGAAAAGAACAGCAATCTTCCATCTGCACCTCATGTAGCTCTTTAGTAAAGAAGTGGTAGAGCTCAATATATACACTATGCAAGTCTTCACTATTTTCCAGTGTCTTCCCCCAACTCCCCAGACATTGGCTGTTCTGTAGCAAAGGCAAGTTCTGTTGAGTTGTAGCATCAGTGCAAGTTAAAAGGGCAAGTCTGAGGGCATTCCCTGGAGGTGCACTGCTTAGAACTATACACTTTCACTGCCTAGGGCTCAGGTTCAATCCCTGGTCAGGGAATTAAGATCCTGCAAGCATCACAGCCAAAAAAAAAGAAAGAAAAAAGAAGGCAAGTCCAAAATTACAGAAGGTCGCAAAGCATCCCATACAATAGTCTGAGTTTACAAGCCCAAGGCTAGCCCTGAGAAAAATTATAATGTCCTCTTTTAGGTGTCTCAAGCCCATTACTATCTTCTCTCAAATAGGACGGGAGTGCTTCACGCCCTTTCTTCCTCATAGTAAAACCTGTGCCCAGGGAAATATATAATACCAGCAATTTACTCATCAATGTGAATGAAGCAGTATCTCCCCCAGGCTGAATTAAATTGTTAAGTCTTATCTTTAACTATATTCTCTCATTCCTTCTAAGAAATATTCACTGAGAGCCTTCCATGACTAAGTTGGAATACCGTTAAGTGAAAAAAAGCAGAGCTTGCCCCCAAAGAACTTAGACCCTTTGGCCTCCATTAATTGCAGGCACCAGCTTGCCAGCAAGAAAGCAGCATTCTAGGTGAGGATGGATTTCCTAACTGCCCCTGAAACGGAAACTCTCAAGCTGGCACCGGGAGAGTTTATTGTGTCAGGGTGAGAGGGTTATGAACTCCCTGGAGGAATTAACATGGATATTAAAGCTTAAAGTCTCAGTCTTGTCTTATTTCTCTACTATATTTATTCTGAATTGAAAGATGATGTGAAGAGCAAAGGGGAGGGAGATTGGAGAAGTGGTCCCACAAGTCTGGACAAGGAAGAAGATTTTAAAAGGAGAAAATTCTAAATAGAGAAACATAACATCTTGATCGTGGTCCAAGAAGTTATTTGATTTCAGGACTAGGGTAAAATCCCCCCCCAAAGAAACCATTTTATGTACAATGTCTGAGAAAGAGTGGGTGAGTAAATATGGCAGGTCTTACTATGGAACTTAACGCAGCTGTTTTAAAGTATAATTATAAAAAATAATGCAGTAGCTTGGGAAAATGTTAGTATGTTAGCCTTTAAAGTCAAGATATGAAAAATTGTCTAGGCTATGCTGAAAACTATATAAAATTTGTCTAAGCTTATGAGCAAGGACTACAGAGGAACTTGGACAATTAAAAATTGCTGATGTGGGCCTAATAAGATTCTAGGTCACTTATCTCATTTTTATCCATCTTTTCATGATATTATTTGTACAACAAACATTATAATGAATCAATTGGACAGGTAAGGATGGGGGAAAACAAAGGCTTGTTTGTAAAGCACCTGGTGATTTGATTGACTGTCAGCTCAGAATAAGCCAAATGACAGTATTATGAGACTACTTTAAAAAAAATAACTGATGAAATCAGACTTCATTAATGGAAATATAATCCAGATCCAACAGAAAATATGTTTCAGCATACTGTGCACTAATATGACCCATCTGGAATATTCTGTTTAGCTCTGGTGACTCATTTTAGGGGAGGCATTGATAAACTGGAGTATAGTAAAAGAAGATCTAGAAAGACCCCAAAAGAATAGTAAATGACTAATGGTTTTAGAAACATGGAATTCTAACTTGGAAAGAAAAGACTCAGAGTGGGTGCCTCTGTAGGACTGTTATTTTGAAAATTGTATCAGGCATCAGGTTTTTGTAAGTTTAGAGGGCAGAATTAGAATAGAAAGATAGAACCTTTAGGGAAGAAGTTCCCTACCTAAAAATAGGAAGGAATTTTCTAATAAGAACTGACCAACTATGCAATGACCTAGTTCAAAAGTGACCTTTCCATTGTGGAAAGTGTTTAAGTAAAGACAAGATGCTGGCATTTGTTGGGAGGTTGTTCTGGATGGTACCTAAAGACCCAGTGTATTAGATGGTGTACTTCTTAGATGGTGTATTTCTGTCAAATTTGAGAATGAGAGAAATTTTATTATGTTTCTACAATTCTTTAGGTATAGACATGAGACAGGTCAAGTTTTTCCTTCCACATCCTCATTCAATTTAGAGACATAAGATGTAATTAGACGGAAGCCAGATGAGAAGAAACAGCTTTCGTCAGTTCCCACTGGACTGTGTGAGTGTATCCTCTGATTTTATTTTAAAATTCCATCACTCAACATCTATTTGATTACTCTCAGCCTAATTACTTTTGGCCATATTGTAATTACATTCTTGACCTTTAGTCTAATTACTGAGAAAAGAGTTAAAAGAAAGAACTTTTATGAAGTATCCTCTATGTGTCAGGCACCCACCATATTAGGTATATTACATACATAATTTAATCAAGTCCTCCAACCATATGAGAGAAGAATTATCATCCCCACTTTATAGTTAAGCAAATGCACCTAAGTTCCCATAGCACATGCCAGAGCTGCACTCCAAAAGGTTATTCAAAAGCTCTGCCCCAAATCAAACCACTGTGAGGCTGAAATTCACCCAGAAGCAACTACACTCCCCCCTCCCCATCTCTACGTAAGACTCTGCCTATGTGTTTTTTGTTTTTTAATTTGTTTATTTATTTGTTTTTTTGGCTGCTCCCTGCAGCATGCAGGATCTTAGTTCCCCTACCAGGCATCAAACTCATGCCCCCTTCAGTGGAAGTTCGGAGTCCTAACCACTGGACAGCCAGGGAATTCCCTGCCTATGTGTTTTATTTGTTTTGTTTTTGGAAACTGAGCTCATTCCCACAAAAAGACCTGAAGCTGCTTGTTCTTTGAATGAGTATGTTCAAGTCAGTAACTTGCTTCTGGGGTTACTGGCTTCAGAGCTGTGTAAAATAACAACAATAATAATAATGTCCCCAAAGAAGTCCATGTGACATGGCAAAAGGGACTTTTCAGATGTGATTAAGCTACAAGGTTTGAGATGGATTATCCTGGATGATCCTAGTAGACTCAATATAATCACAAAGGTCCTTAAAAAAAGAAGGGAAGAGGGTCAGAGAAGGACAGTGATGATGGAAGCAGAGGGAAGGAGGGAGGGAGTCAGGGGAGGGGTGGAGAGGGAGAGAGAGATTTGAAGATGCTGCACTACTGGCCTTGAAGATAGACAAAGTGACCAGGAGCCAAGGAATGCTGGTGGCTTCTAGAAGCTGGAAAAAGCAAAGTTACAGATTCTCCACAAGAACTCAACCCTGCTGATGCCCTGATTTTTAGGACTGCTTTACTTCCAGGAACAAGATAATAAATTTGTGTTGTTTTCAGTCACTGAGTTTGTGGTAATTTGTTACAGCAGCACAGGAAACCACGGGCTTAAATATTCTATTTGAATAAGGAGAAATTACCATATTGAAGAACATCTTGACAACTGTGGAGAGGTTGGGAATCTCTCTCTTTTCAGTTCTGTCTGCTGATGAGAGAACTAGGTTAGCTGTGAAGGTCCCTGGCAAGCCCAAGACCCAGGCGGCAGGAAAGGGAAAGGAAAGAAGGAAGGGAGAGAGGGAGAAGACCAGGAGGAAGATGAGATCAAGAGGAAAGGATGGATAAAAGAGTGAGTGCAGAGGAGAAAGAAAGAACAACGTATGGGCAGTAATGAGCAGTAGTACCTCTCTACTAACTTTTGTCCTGCTAAGAACGATGTATTTCTTTTTTTTTTTTTCAAGTAATAATTTTTATTTTCTCCAGGAAGGCAGATGGCAATAACAGGCAACGAATACTGTTTTATTAGAACAATGTATTTCTAAGTAGTCTGTTCCTGAGTGAACTTACAATGTCAGAGTTAATATTTCCATAACACAGGTACTGTATTAATACAAAGAGCATCAATTTGCTTCAAATTGTTAGAATGGTTTTGTTTCTAAACCTCTTGGGTTCACTCCAGCATTACTCTGTCCACACACACGACCAAGGAGGAAAGGCAGTCAGAAAGTTGTGTTCCAGGCAGGGATCACCATGAGCTCTGAGTAGAGAAGGCAGGCATTACCCCTAGTTTTGAGCCCACCCAGGAGACATGCATTGCAGTCCAGCCCTGCTTCATATCAAGAAGCAGCACTCAAGCTGTCAGCCTGGTAGCAAGTCCCTGATTCTAATCCTGCTCAGCTTTTGGAAAGACAGTCACAAAGTGTGGGCCCTGAAAAGCACCAGCCTCTGCCAGGGTGATGATTTGCATACTCACAGGGCTGTAGGCAATTCTAATTCTACTGAGGCAGATGGATTTGTCCTTCGGTGCTCTGTAATATTAGGAACTTTTGTCTCCCTGTAACGTTTGCTTCATTTATCTAAACCAAGCCATAACCTGATTTGAGCTGATATATCCAGAATCTGTACAAAATGCTGCACTTGATTCTACATGATCGCTGACTGTACAACTAGCTAAGGAACTCTGGGGATTCCTAGGAACCTTGGAAGCTTAATAGCTGTGGGGTCCTGGTAGATTTATGTTTAAGTAAATACTTTTAAAAGAGTATTTCGTATACTGCATTGACAAAAGTCAGCTCAGACTTAATTTCACTTTGTGACTTTGAGTTAATTTTTTCATCTCTCTGCACCCCTATTTGCTCACCTAGGGTTCCGCTTGTGCTGGGATTCTCTTAGTCTAAGGAAATGCAAAGTGCTTTATTCTTATTTGCATTTCAGTGACACTCTCCCTGGCCCCTGTATTTGATGGTACATTTTTCTAAGTCATTTGGTATGAAACGCTCTCTTCAATGCCAGGAAATACATCTTCTCTAAATATGAAATTCAGCTGTTTCTCAGCTCTCCTTCCTCTATTCTCCCTTTAAAACGGGCTCATCATCTCTGTAAACCCAAAGTCATCAACTGTGATCTTTTGGTTGGTCCCTTTGAGTGCAGGGGAAAGTAAAAGATTCAGAGCAGAGCAACTTGAGAGCCAGCCCCCAATGATCAATAATAATAAAAATATATAAGCACATCTTTCCTGAGCTCCTCCCATAAATATTAGTTCTTTCCTTCAATGAATACTCCTCTACTTGGGATATAGCAATGAACAACACAGAAAAAGTTCCTGCCTTTCAGGACGTTACACTCTACTGGGGGAAAACACACACTAAGCAATAAGCACAAATCAGAAAAACAATGCTGGGTGGAGGCGTAGAGAGGCATGAGGTAGGCGGAGGTGGGCAGGTGTTGCACTGTGCTAGGCAGGTGCTGTGAGTAATGGCAGACGTCATAACACATCATCCACGTGATGAAAAGTTGGCAATTTGGATGAAGAGATAGAACATCACACATTGACATTTAGGGGACCAAACAGGATATTTTATGTATTTTGAGCTAAATTCAAAAACGCTTTGGTATACGCTGAGGAATTAAAGAAATTGGGAAGGAAGAGAAAGACAAAGAATAGAACTCCCCCCAGAAGGACCCTTGGATCCACGGCAAGGATCAGAAACAGGGGGTGCCGCTGAATTAGAGGAACTCCTCCCCTGCTGGTTTCCCAATTGCAGGAGCCCCACCATGGACTCAGAAGCCCACGTCCCTTTCTGAACTGGGGCCCACACCTTTGAGTTGCGTTCCTAAGAGAAAAGCCTGATTTCTGCTTTCTCTTCCCTAGTACGCCTGACCCCATCTCTCCCAAAGGACCACAAGAGAGATTGATGAGGTAATGTCTCCAAAGGGGTGAGTTAGTGCTCTGCTGACTCTCAGTAAAATGCAAATTATAACCAGGTGAAGTCACACAGTCTAGAATGGAAATCCTGAAGTTCAAATATTCCAAACATAACACTGAATAATCTCTCCCTAATCAGACTGTTGAGAGTACATATGATGTGGCAGGTTTTCCTGTCTTTCCTTGCCATTTAGAACACTCTAACCTTGGCCAGGAGTATGTGGGTTTGGGGATGCAATGTGGAAAAAGTACAAATGACTTTTTGTGAGCCATGGAATGGCGTTCCAAAGTAAATCAGGACATACACATATCAGGCATGTTCATTTCCTTGGCTCTGTGTTTGGCCAGATGATGTCAATACTTAGTTTGCCGTAACTCTGGTTCCAGCTGGCAAGCCGTGCCTGCGCAAGTTATAGGATTTTAAGGACTGAAAACAGCCACGTGACCCAGAAGATGAAGTACTGGACAGTGAAACAGAAAAGCTTCACTTTCAATAGAGACTCCACAAGTCAGTTTTTCCTAAAACTATTAATCGTCTAAGTGAAAGCCTCTTATGGAGTTGTGAGGAGTCTGACTAGTAGATGCTTTCAAAATACATCTCAGATATGAAATTCTATGGCGATACTGGAGGACAATCAAATTACATCCTTTAACTCTCTAATGGTGTCGCCTTATGAATCATAGGTCTTACGGTGCTGTTGAAAGTCATAGGCTTAAACATGAAAAACTGACCAAATATACATGTGTTATTCTTTCTTGATAATATATCTTCGTTTTTAAAAAATTTAGGATATGTAAAAAATATTTATAAAAGCAAATTTGTATCATCCATAATCCCACCGCTCTGAGGTAATCATAGAAATCATTTGGAAAATAGCTTCCCATATTTTTGAAGACACATATGTTTTTAGTAAACTTAAGATCATATTTTCTATGTTTGTAATTGGCTTTTTTAAATAATTTTGAATCAGAATAGAAATTATATATGATATGACTGGTTCCTTGAAAGGCAGCTCAAAGTTTGACCTTCTCAAATACGTTTTGCAACGTTCACTTAATGAATGCCTAGGAAGCAATGAAAGTCCCAGGCTAGTCATAGAACAGACATCACACAGGGAGTAGCTATAATATAGGACTTTCTTCTGTATAACATAGGGCTGTACCAATGAGAACATATTGTTGGAGTGACAGATGTCAGTCTCTCTGCTCTTTCCTGTGATGGTTCAGTGAGGCTTTCCATAGCATGTGCTTCTTTCCTATATTTATTAGACTTTCTAATTGGGTTGTGTAGGAATTGAATTGACCCTAAGAAGACGTAGGTTTCCCACTGCAGGTAATAATAATCTACACATAGGCATTTCTTTCTTAATCAAAGTACCGTAGTTCACAGATATTTACTAATGTCTATTTCAACCTAATTTCTTATCTCAACATGCTGTGGAACTTGTAAGGTGAGGTGGGTGAAAGCTATTTTAACTCTTATTTTACAGATTATCAAAGTGTGGGAAATATATACAGAACTTGTCTAGAGCCATTAAATAAGCTGATTAGTACTCAATAGGAACTCAGCTCCCCAGTTACTGCACTGATTCCTCTGTGCTCCTAGCGAACTCTAAGGACTTACTAATTGTTTAATGAAATGTTCTTGTTCTAAATAATATATATTTTCTCTATCTTTTTCTTTCCCTGACTTTAATTTCTATGAATACTTAAAATGACATATTTGTTTTTAAGAATTCTTCAGCTTCTGCTACATAAACCTCACTGCAGGCATAGTGTTCTTTTAATGTTGGCCTGTGTATGATTGGAGTGAGGAACATGGATAGAGGGGGGAAACGGGCTTTATTTTTAAAGCCCTATTTCCTATTTTCTCATGTAACCTTTTCTTTTTCTCTGTCATACCCTCTTAGGTGGACCAGTTACTATGCGATGCCTCTGTAAAGGACTCCTATCCCAGCCAGAAATCATGGCGGGAACTTATCGTTCCCACCCTTGAGTCATATAAGGGGATCTGCATAGCCTCCTGGCGGAACACTATGGTCAGAGTGGTGTGCTGATAAATTGGCTCTTTGGGAAGAAAAGCCTTGAATTGTAGCATCTGTCATTTTCCATGGTATGAATACTACCACCAAAGGTGATTTCAATCTACCAACATTTTGTCACTAAGTATGGCGTTGGGATGAGATGCATGCAGACAGCTCAGGTGTAAGCCGGGATCACTTACACCACTGCATGGAGCCCTGTGGGGAACATGTTTGCCTTTCTCTAGGGATACTCACTGTACTATCACACAGTGACTATCCCTAGATGCCTCCCCCAGCAATCTCTTGATTAATGTACATAAATCCAGGGATTGTTTTGGACCCACAGTGAGTTCTCAGAAGCCCTAAGAACAACCCCCTCTCATAGGGTGTTCCTGGTGAGGCTTGTACTCAAAGCGTGGTTTGAGAACCCAAAGTGTTGGCCACACCTCAGAGCTTGTCAGAAATGCAGAATCTCAGGTCCTCCCCAGACCTACTGAATCTGAATCTGAATCTGCATTTTAACAAGATTCCCAGTTGAAGAAGCCTTTATCTAGTAAATTTCAGCCAATCTCAAAGCTGTGATATGACCCAAGAACAACACTGGATATCCCATATGTAATTCCCCAAGGGAAGCATTAAACAGAATCTGAGACCAGAGACTGCAGATGAAATGAGCCCCCTGAAATGAAAATAAGTATGTTGGTAAACTTATTAGGACAGGTGGATTTTAGGATCCCAAAATTGCTAAGGGGAGAAAGCCTTCATTCGAGTTTGGAGATCTTTTTCCTACCAAGAGCCACAGACTCATAGGAAATATATAATCAACAGAGAGACACGCAATTTATCTGACTTGCCTATCTGCTTTCAGGTTATAGTTAGATTTAAAATATCCTTTTACTTTATTTTAATGAGGAAAAGGGAATTAAAAGTGCTTTCCATGTTGCTTATGTAAATTTAGTTTACTACATCTGACTGCTGCATAACATTCCATTGTATGCATATAACATATTACAGTGCTTGAGTTCTCTGCTAAAGGACATGTAGAGTGTTTCCTACTCTTTGCCACTACAAATCATGCTTCCATGGACATCAGCATACATTTCCCTCTTTGGATTAATGTGAGAGTTATTCTGGGTGTGCTTCCAGGAATGGGATCACTGAAATTGTAGGATATGTACACATTTAACTTCATTGACTACTTTCAGATGGCTCTCCAGGATGGCTGCACCAATTACCACTCCCACCAGCAGTGCTTGGGGTTTTCCTCTTCTCCGCTTCCTTTTTATTCGCTGGCTTTTGAATTTTTGCCAATTTGATGGATACAGAACATTATATCATGCTTCTTTTCATTTATATTCTTTCTGAGATGAGATTAACCATCTTTTCATATATTACTGGCCATTAAGATTCTCCCTTCAGGTAATTGCCTACTCATCACTTTTCTATGGGATTCTGCTCTTTTTCATGTCCATTTACAGGAGTCTGTTCACTCACTTCTTAAATTTTTATTAAGCATCTACTGTGTGTCAGGTTTTGTTCTAGAGGCTATGACAGTAACGTGAACAGAGCAGACAAAGGGTCCTGACATCACTGAGCTTGGAATTTATTGGGGGAAAAAAACAATGAACAAATAACCATAGTCTTGGGTTTTGATAGCTGTTATAAAGAAAAATAAAGTAAGTTAAGGGGATTAAAAAGTAAAGAGGGAGCAGTATTTTGGATAAAATCAGGGAAGTCCTCTCTGAGGTGGTAATGTTTGACGAGAGATCTGAACGAGGGATTTCTTGTGTATGATGTATACTATGTCCACTGGGATCCTTTGTCCATCTTAGATGCTGTAAATATCTTTTCCCAGAAGGTTACTCATGTTAACTTTATCCATGTTTCACTCTGTTATTCAGAAATCTTTAATATTGATACAAACTCATCATTTTTTACCTTTTATGTCTTGTTCTGTTCTGAGTCCTAGTTTAAGAAATCATTACTCAAAGTCACAAGGATATTCTCCATTTTCTGCCAATAACTTTATAAAGTTTGCCTTTTACACTTAGGTTTTTACTCCACTTGATATGGAAGATCAATTTTATTTTCTCAGACAGAAAGCCATTTGTTCCAGGATGATTTATTAACTAACCCCTTATTTCTACATTGATTTGGGATGTCACCTCATTATAGACCAAGTTTTCAGGTACTCGTGAGTCTTTTAATGAGTTTCTTTTTTGTTTCACTGGGGTATCTGCCTGTTTCTGACAAGCACCACACTTTTGTCTTGTCTTGTTGAACCATGGCTTTGTAATATACATCTTGATCTCAGGTAGGGGAATCTGCTCTTGATAATAGATAACTGTAAATTTCTGAAAAATAGAAGACTTTAAGTTGTCGAAAGGAAAGCCTATGATTCACTCACTTTTGTGTTCTCGGTAGAACATAGCATATTGTCTTACAGCCAGGTGTTGCTCAATTATTATTTTAAAATTATATAGAGATAAACTTGTTTTTCAGATGTTGCTATTCACTTGGGCTCTGAACATCTAAAATAGTTATCAACTATTGTCCTGTCCATTTGTAGTGCTGAATTGGGAAACTGATTTTCTGCTTCTATCTTAGCATAAAAGTACATTTTGAAAAACAGGCTTATTTTATCATGTAAGTCAGAAGATTTTACATAGGTGAGTGACATTGGTATAGGAACTTAAAATGAGTCTGTCCATTTATGATTTAATCATTTTTGATTACCTTGAATTTTGTGAAAAATTGACTCACACATTCTATCATATTTAAAAAGTAACATGAAACTGGCATATATTTCATTATTCTTAGCATTTTTTCTGAATCAATTCCAGCTCTAGTGAGGATAAGATATAATTCAGTTTCTTTTATAAATATTAAATTAAGTAGTTTGAGAATAGGACCTCTGCTTCAGTTGATGTTGGAATGGCTAATGTAGAACAACCTTCTTTTTGAGAAAGATTAAGACCATAGGGGAACTAATAAGACAGTAAAGAATTGTGCAGCAAAGGTACAAGAGAAGAAGGAAATTCCAGAGAGTTATGCTCAGCATTTAAATCAGATTTCCCCCTACGAACATTTGGCAATTAAAAGAGTCATCCAACAGATTAAGTTAAACACAGATCTTTGTTAGCCTCACCAAGGGAATAAAAATGAGAGTCCAGGACCCACAAGGGAGGAAGAGCCCTCCCATACTTTGTGTTAGAATTCCTAAGGGTTATACCTTAGAAATAAAGATGAACTAGAATAGCCTGACCCCCACTTGGACCAAAGCCTAGCTTTAAATAACCCCAATCCCTTTATTAGTATTAAGGTGATCTGGGAGAGCCATGTCCCTTGTTGTCTATCAAAAACAAATATAAATCATCTTATGCTTCAAATTATTTCCACATTTTTAAAAAGATAATGACCAATAAATGATAAAAAACAATCAGGCACGTGAACAGACAAGACAACAGAACTTACAACCAAGATAAACAACAAACATTATAAGTAGATCCATTTGGAATCTGTACACTATATTTTAAAAGAACAAAATGTAAATTCTAGAACTGAAAAAAATGTAATAATTGAAATGAAGAACTCATTGTATGTTTAATTGTATATTAGATACACCTAAAATGAAACACAAAAACAAAAAAGGATGGGGAAAAAACTGGGAAAGAGTGTAAGAGACATGGGGGTTAGTGAAAAAGGTCTAATATACATGTAATGGAAGTAACAAAAGGATAATAGAGAGATAAGGGCATAGCAATATTTAGAGAGATACGGGCTGAGAATTTTCCCCCAAAATAATGAAGTAATGAAAATCATTAAGCATTATTTTCAAGAAGCTCTACAAATGTCAAGAAGAATAATTCAATATAAAATCACAAGGTACATCATGATAAAACTGCTGAAAGCAAGCAAACATACATGAAACAAAAATAAAAATCTTAAAAGCAGCCAAAGAGTCAGATGATCTCTAAAGAAGCAACAATTAGATTGACATCACACTTCTTTCCAGAAACAATGAAAGTTAACACATGATAGGCTGATATCCTGAAAGAAAATAGCTGAAAACTAAAATTCTATATCTAGGAAAAAAAGAACCTTCAAGAATAAAAGTGAAATATAGATAATTTTATATAAAAAGATAGATTGGGGTGGGGGGAATTTGTTACTGGCAGACACATACTATAAGAAATACTAGAGGACACACAATGAAAGTGATCCCAGTTATTAGAAACTCAAAGATACGGGAAGGAATGACAAGTAACCAAACAGTAAATGTGTGGCAAAATATAAATGAATACTGACCATATAAAACAGTGACAGTAATTTCTTATATGACTTAAACTAGATATAGAATTAAAATACATCACAACAATAGCACATATTTAAGAATGGAGGGATTTAAAGTGTTCAATGAGTTATCACCTCACACCTGTTAGAATTTTTTTAAAAAGACAAGAGATAACAAGTGTTGGACTTCCTAGCTGATGCAGTGGTTAAGAATCCGCCTGCCAATGCAGGGGACACAGGTTCAAGCCCTGCTCTGGGAAGATTCCACATGCCGCGGAGCAACTAAGCCCAAGTGCCACAACTGTTGAGCACATGTGCCACAACTATTGAAGCCCACACGCCTAGAGCCCATGCTCCGCAACAAGAGAAACCACCACAACGAGAAGCCCGTGCACCACAAGGAAGAGTAGCTCCTGCTCTCAGCAACTAGAGAAAGCCCGTGTGCAGCAACAAAGACCCAACACAGCCAATAAATAAAATTAATTAATTAATTAATTTTTAAAAAGAAATAAGTGTTGGTGAGGATGTGAAGAAAAGGGAACCCTTGTGCGCTGTTGGTGGGAATGCAAATTAGTGCAACCATTGTAGAAAACAGTATGGAATTTGCTTAAAAAATTAAAATAGAGCTTCCAGATGATCCAACAATTTCACTTCTGGGTATTTATCCAAAGAAAATAAAAACACTAACTTGAAAAGATATATGACGCCCCGCATTCACTTCAGCATTATTTATGCTAGCCAAGGTATGGAAATAATCTAAGTATCAATTGATGGATGAATAAAGAAATTATGATATGTAGATATAGATATACAATGGAATATTATTCAGCCATAAAAAGGAATGAACTCTTGCTATTTGTTACAACGTGGATGAACCTCAAGGACATTATGCTAAGTGGAATAAGTCAGACAGAGAAAGACAAATATCATATGATCTCTCTTATATGTGACATCTAAAACAAAACAAACTCACAGATATAGAGAAGAGATTGCTGGTTGCAAGAGATGGAGGGTGAGGGGTAGGAGAAATGGATCAAGGCAGGTCAAAAGGTGAAAAAAAAATAAAATAAGGTGTTCTAAGCTCTTTGCATTAGCCAAGAAGAGAAAAAATGTTAATGTCTAAACCATGATAAGTCAGTATACATGTTTTCATCACTGGGTAAGTACTAAAGCAAATAAACAAAACCAGTAAAGAAATGTATAACTGTATATAATGTATAATCTGTAGTAGACTGTATTCCAAAAGATGGCCACAACAATATCTTCACATGCCTTTTGAAATGTGACCTTGTCTCTCCCCTCATAACTTACAGACTCTATTTCTCCACTCCCTTGAATCTGGGTGGCCCTTGTGACTCCTTTGTGTGGTAGAATATGACAGAAGTGATGTCGTATCAAATTCAGGAAAGCTGTGACCTGGATTGACAGCATCTATTTCTGCCTCATAGAAGTCTGTCTTCACGTAAAAGTGTGATTATTCTGAAATACTATGCAGTGAGAAGCCCAAGCAGAGTAAAGAGACTTTACAAAATGAGATGTTACATGTGGAGAGAGAGAAAAAAAGAGAAAGAGAGGCCAAGGAGCACCATGGTATCAGATACACAAGTAAAGAAGCCACCTTAGAAGTTGATCCTACAACTATGCCATGTGAATCAGAAATAAGCTGCCCAGCTAGGTCCTTCCTGAGTCTCCGACTTACAAAACATTACAAAACTAAAATGCTTATTATAAGCTATTAAGTTTTGGGGTGGTTTGTTATGCAACAATATATAACCAGAACAGCTACCAAGCTAGGAAGCAGGATGAGGAATGAAATAATAACTACTCTAATCAACCTGAAGAGTGGTAAGAAAGATGGAAATAGAAAGAATATAGTAAGAGGGTAGATTTGAATCTCAACATAACAGCAATTACATTAAATGAACCAACATCTCAGTGAAAAGACAAAAAAAAAAAAAATCACCAGCCAAGATTTACAAAAAACAAAAATATGATGCCTATAAGAGATAACACCAAAAATATAAGGATAGGTAAAGACAGAGCAAAACAATGGAAAGATATATAGTATCCAAACAGTAACCAAATTAAAAATACTGTGACTATTTTAATATCAGAGAAAGTAAAACAAGGCAAAAAGCATTATTAGAGATAAAGAACACTTTATAATGATAAAATGTTCATTAGAAAGAAAAATTATTTTAAACTTGTATGCATGCAACAATATAGTGTTTAAATATATAAAGCAAAAATTTAAAGCACTTCAAGGAGCAATGAATGAATCCACAATCCAATTAGGAGGTTTTGAAATAGTTTGAGAATAAATTAGCTAGCTCATTTACTCATTTAATACTCTTTCAGATCCTCATTCAACAAACAAGAATTGTGCTAGATGGTGGCTGTGGGTGTTATACATTCTCTATTGAAGTAATTATTCTAAGTGATGATTTACCATTCTCTCTTTGTTCAAGCCAGAGAAACTAAGGTAAGACCCAAGTTTCATCTGAAATCTTAAGGTTTCTCATCCACCATCTGCCTAGACTTTATTAACTGATAGATTTTTGGAGGGGTTGGGGAAAGACTAGCTGTGTAGAGTCTCAAGGAGATAATTTTCCACATCAACCTATTTACGGACTCATGGGACTATCTCAGTAAAAAAAAATCCTAATATGTATTTTTTATATCAATTTTATTGGAGTATAGTTGATTTACAATGTTGTGTTAGTTTCAGGTGTATAACAAAGTGATTCAGTTATAGCCTAATATGTATTTAGCTGGAGTGGGGTACTATGTTACAACGAGCTAACCAACAGATCAGAAACCGTATTATCATCCAAGACATATCTACCCATTCTGTTGAGCAGATGGGCTGATCTTACTCCTCTGTGGCTTAGTTTTCTCCATTACCCCATGGTGATATAATTTACTTCCCAATAATAATCATTACAGAGCTTATACACATATTCAATTAACAGCCAAACTATCCCATTTTCCTCTATTTGCTTGTTGATAACCACTATATGACAGTTCTATTGCATTTAAATCATCTGTTTAATCACGCTTGTTCATAATGCTTTAGCTCTGTTTACACCATTCTGTTCCTTAGGAATCACAGATTATTTTACTATTGACTATGGGCCATCAGGAATATGGTTCGTCGTCTTACCTTGTTAAGAGAGCAGTTTCTTACCTTAACCAAAAAGAACCATTAAGAAGACTTCAATTTTATAGTCATACTTGGTAACGTTCTCGCTTATCTAGGTATGCGTATCACTTGTACTGCATGAAGAGTATGATTCATTTTGAGCATTGTTTTAAATGTTCTGGTATTGAGATGAATACAGGTTCCTGGCAGCTAGACAGAGTACTGGCAGTCTATCACTCTCCATCTCATGCAGGTCTCTAAATAGAGTTTGGACAAATCTGTGCAGTTGCTCCTGCCAAGCCTTTCTACCATGACTGTTACCATCACTCCATGGTCCTGATTCTCAGCCAACAATACATTTACTTAAGTCTGCTAAATGAAAATGGAGGAACAGGTTTTTTGCTTACCTGACAGGTAAGCACTAAATGTTCCTCATGGAAGCAGTCAGAGGAAATCTTCCTACAAAATACCCATCAATGGGATATAGATCCTGTTTAGGTAGAATAGCTCCTCTAACAGGGATGATGAACTCTAGCTTCTAAAACATCTAATGCCTAAGCTCTCTAGAACATCTTTTACAAAGCTGATAGACTTTTTCCTCAGCTTCTAACTCCAATATGGGTAAATGTATCTGTTTTGCTGTTTGTTTATCTTTACTCAAAAGCCAGCCTGATCACCAAAGAGAAGCAAAGCGTCTATTTCACTCTAGTAAGGAGGATGTGTCTCCCCTGATGCTAGTTAATACTCTTCGCTAGGCTAGGTCTTGTCTTTGATCTGCTGACACAATTGAACTTGAATTTCTATTGGTTCTGATGCATCTTGTTTTGAGATTTCTCTCACTAGGCTTTGTTTAGTTCTCTCTTGCTTGTCGTTTTATGTCTAAACTTTGAACCCCCTGAGGGGCTTGATTTCCACTCCTCATTGTCTTTTCTCTTTTTTTCTTATTTTTCAAGCTGATTTAGCAAGATCTTCACGTAATGTTTTAGAAAAAAATGTGTGTGTTAGAGGTTGGGGTGGCAGGAGAGAGGCATTGGGATCTTAGCAGTGGTATATTCACAACTAGGTTACATTTTAAAATGTCTATAATATCCTCAGGGAATCTTTGGAGGGCTTCTGCTTAGGGCAGTTGTATGTTTTCCACATCTTAAGAGCAAGCTAACTAAACAGTTATTTAATGTTGTGGTTTAGTTCTGCTGCCTTTATTGTAGCTTTCTGAGATTCAAAGACCCCTGCAGTCCATGCATGGTGCTACCAAAATTTTAGTTCTACAGAGTAAAATAATGCCTTAACTTCGTATAATACTTTAAAGTTGAAAATCTACATTGACATTCAAATGATCTGCAGTGCACCCTTGCATATTGGCAGAACAGGAATAGCCACAGAAACACTGATAAGCCAGAGGGGTCAACAGGAATCTCTCCAGGAAGCTAAACCCTCCTCCTTTTCTCTCCTCCTCAGCAGAAATGGATGATAAACTGTGCCCTTTGCCTAAAAAGAATCAAAGGCCAACTGAAAGGCAGAAGCCAAAATGAAAAAATGCCTGCCCGGAGCATTGTATGGTGTCTTCAGTTTACAAACTATGCTTCCCTAATGGGGAGCAGAAAGGTGAGCTACCTCCTTTGCTTCAGTAAACAAATAATGAGGAGACTGTAGTTAGAGGCACATTACCAGGGCTGTGATGGATACTCAGCCAAGTGACTATCATTAAGGTTAATGGACTTCCCTCGGTTAAATTCTCTTCCATTGTATACCACTGGAAAGAGATTCTTTGGGTCAATGAAGCTATTTTAAAGTCTCTGCTGTTATCCAAAAGGTACAATCCCAGAGCCCACCTCTAGTTTGGCTTAACTGATGATTTAACAACAGCTTCTAAATTACTCAGGGATAGAGTCCATTTCCTAGACCAGACTGTGGAAACCAAGCACTAAGGAGAGTTCATCACAAACTAAGTACATAGCCTGAGAGGAGCTACCATGTGGTGGTGCAAATAAGAGCACAGCTTCTGGGAACAGCAGGTAGGAAAACGGGGCCAGCTACGGAGGGGCAGCAGCTCATGAAGTTGCCATGAAAAATCACCTGTCTACTAAAATTACAGCAAAACAGCATGCTGGGGAATTTAAGAAAGTTTTTTATGCAGATGGGGATTTACTCTTTTTTTCTGCACCTGCTGTCAGTAAGCATTAGACCATAAGCATCAGCAAACATTGATTAAGCATATTGCCTTGATGAAACTTCAGGCGAAAGAAGAAAGTGGTTCAGCAGCTCCAAAGCCCAGAAGACAAATTACTCTTGGTATAGCAATTAGAATGGGGAAAATTACTGCACCTTTTTTGAAAAAGCACTCTGAGCTTGCTTTTGTAGACAATCTAATAAGAGCCGATATGACTTTAGAGAAAGCACTAGTACTCCTAGCATGGATTGTAATTTTTTGAGAAGTATTTCAGCTTTATAAAATTCCATATGACCAAAACTATAAAGGTCTGTCTATTTCTGAGATATACCTCAGACTGAATGTTTTAAACTAGTTTGCTTCAAGAAATACGTGGTATATTAAGTGAAATAAGAAAGACTTTAGGGACCCAGAATTCCTGTACTTCCTGGAGTTATGTTCATCCTGAGCTGAGTTTTCTGTCAACTTCCATCCAGCAGGTCAATAACATGAATGTTTCACAAGCAACTTTAAAATGGATTAGTCATTTTGGGATTCATTTCTTCAGTGTTCTTGCTACTTCTTTTGATAATGCAGCGGTAGTTGGGCTGTGAGCACAAAATAATAACCTTCTCAACTGAGAGGACCTATGTATGCAGTGAACACAATTCTAGTTTACTTCTAGTTTAAACACACCAACCCAAATATGAGTGTGAATAAAAGTAAGGCTATATAAGTTGGTGTGAGTGTGTTTGTGTATATGTGTTGTGCACTTAGCCAAAACTGGACACATTTATTCTTAAGTCTGTACTTCTCTCCTTGAAGTGGAAGGAAAATAAAATTCATGTTTATTGTGCATTTATTATGTGTCAGGCTTTGTGCTGGTCCTAACCAGAGCAGCCTAGTGCTTAATTTTGTGGTCTCTGAAGTCAGGCCGCCTTGGTTGAAATCGTGACTCTGCCATTACTGGCCACGAAACATCAGAGAGGTACTTAAGCTCTCTAAGCTTCTGTTTTCTCACTTGAGAAACATGAACAATAATAGAATTTACATCATAGAATTATTGGGGTGATTCAATGAGATAAATTACATAAAGTGCTTAGCACAGGGTCTGGCACATGATAATGCTCAATAGAGGAGATACTATAATATCTCATTTAGTACGACAATAATCCTATGAAGTACAGGCTATTAGCCCCATATTATAGATGTCACAACTGAGGCCAAGGAAAATAAATTGACATATTCACAATTTGAAAACTAGTCATGATCTCATCTATGAAAAAATTAAATGAACGAACAACTATATTCATTAGGGGAACACTAATTGCTGTAACAAATAAACCTCAAGGTTTTGAAAGCGCAAACACAACAGAAGTGTATTGGGTTGGCCAAAAAGTTCATTCGGGTTTTCCCATAATATGCAATGGAAAACCGAAACGAACATTTTGGCCGACCCAATATTTCTTCCATGTAACTTTTGACAGTGGTTGTTCCTAGTTGGCAAAGGATCCTCCTCCTCGCCATGATTCAGGCATTCACGTTTCTTCCATCTGGGAGTTCCGCCACCCTCCAAGGCCTTGAAGTCATTTATGTCCAGCTAGCACAAGGGGAGAGAGAGAGAGCGTGCACGGGAAAGGCATAATGACATCTGAAAAGCCTCGGCTCATCAGACATCACTTCTGCTATTCTGTTGGTAAGAACTAGTCACACGGCAACATCTAGATGCAGAAGGTGCTGGGAAACATAGCCCCTGACCAGGCAGCTGCTTCCCAGTGACAACTCTATGCTGTGTAAGTGGGAATACAACAACAACATTATGCGGCATTCATCTCACGCTGTCAGTGGATCGAATGACAGCATCTTTAAATATGACAGACATTATTTGTTTCATTTTCCTCTTAGATCTTAAAATTCTCCAATATAAAATTTCATTCCTCTTCTGGCTATCATTTTCCTCACTTCTTGCCAAAGGAATTTCAGATCAATGTATTTCAGAGCTTGAACAACTATTTACACGGGTCAAGGTAATTGTGCTACGCTATGTCTGATGGAGAAAAGAGCAGGAGGAACACCTGGCCAATTCAACTTATAGCCTGAAGCTTGTGGGTTTGTTATGCGTGTGCTCTTCTGGACTTTGGATATTGATAAGGGCCATCAAATAAGTCCATCTTTTAAAAAAAATGTCAAAGCCTTGTGCTGATTGTGAACTAGAAGAATTTGGCATTGAATAGCTAATATAACCCACAGAAAAACCTACTAAATGCCTGGAAGTGAAGTTCAGCTAAATGAATAATTAAACAGGACCACACATATAATCAATAACCCTGTTTCAGTTATCTATTACTGTGCAAGAAACCACTTCCAAACAGTGGCTTTAAACAAAAATCATTCATTACCCTCATGATTCAGCAGGTCGACTGGGCTCATCTGGGAAGTTCTGTTCTACATGACGTCAGCTGCGGACTTGATTGAACAGGAACTTCCAAGGTGGCTGTCTCCTATGACTGGTGCCTGGGTGGAAACAATGGAAGCTTGAGTACAGCTGGGACACTGGGACAGTTAGCGGCTCCCTGTCTCCATATGCAATTTCCAGGCCTCTCCCTCTCCATACGGCCTCTCCATGAGGTGTCTCCTTGTGATTTCTCCAGCAAAGTAGCAACACTTCCAATATGGCAGCTCAGGATGCCTAAAAGCACAGACGTGAACTCTGCCAAGTCTTCCCAAGACTTAGTCCCAGGACCAGCATAAGGTCATTTCTGCCTAACGCTATGTGTTAAAGTGAGGCACAGGTGCAGCCTAGGTTCCAGGATCTGGAAACAAAAGGATATATATACTAGGAGGTGTGGCCGACTGGGCACCATCTAGGAAACCATTACCACAATCTGAGCTCAACAATGAGAATAAGCATCATGTTATAGTCAAGGTCTAGAGCAGATAAGAAACTTAATATACTTGGCCTCTAATCTTTTCCTTTCAGTTTATTCTTTCCTAAGAGGCGGTTTACAGGGGAACACTGTGACTCCACAGCATTCTTGAGCTCAGAGTGAGAAAAGGCAGACTGAGCAGTGATGGTACAACTTAATTCCATTTCTTTAGAGATGGTTCTCTCACTGTTCTGCTTTGAGATAACTGAAGAGATGGGATTGACAAAACTGAAGAAAGTAGCACTAGAAAGTAAGGAGGGGCAGTCAATCCCATAATAAACGGGATGGCAACAGTGACAAGGGCCATGGAGTGCTGTTAGAGCCCGGGAGACTACTTAGCTCCCTAAGTTGTCTCCCAGCCTCTGTGTAACCTAGACAAGGAACAATGAATTTTGGATCTGCTGTAAAGGCACAGCAGAGGGCTTTCAGAAAAGGAGAGTCATTTAAGCAACATTTGTAATGTATAACCCATAGGATTTGGTGACCAGTGGCTTTAAGAAGGGAGGGAGAATAATTCTGAGTTTAGGGGCTTGAGTGGCCGGATGAATGCGCTCCATCAGATACTAACAGAGGAAAGAGAGTAAGAGGTATAATTTGGGGTGAAAAATGGAGATTTCACTTTTGGACACTTCTAGCCAGAACTGGAGGTGTCTGCAGGTGATCTAATGAAGTACAGTGGGCAAGTGGGTAAACGGCTCCATGGTGGCTCTTTGCCTGTTTTTCCTTTCCTTTACCTTTCTTTGTTGCCTTTTCTTCCTCATTTATTTCTATTGCCCATGTCTCTCACTCTGTGTATGTGGGGAGTTCCCCACTGAATGAGTTCCAGAGAGGGACAGCCCATGCCCCTATCTAAACTCTCAAAAGGCCAGATTTGTGTTTTCCCAGACCCCTTAGAGCTAGGGATATGTACCCATGATGGAGGTTTGACCAATCAAACGCATGCACCTAAGGACCAAAGCACCGGGCTTCCTAGGTGGCGCAGTGGTTGAGAATTCGCCTGCCAAAGCAGGGGACAGGGGTTCGATCCCTGCTCCAGGAAGATCCCACATGCCGCGGAGCAACTAAGCCCGTGTGTCACAACTATTGAGCCTGCGCTTTAAAGCCCGTGAGCCACAACTACTGAGCCCATGTGCTGCAACTACTGAAGCCCACGCACCTAGAGCCCATGCTGTGCAACAAGAGAAGCCATGGCAATGAGGAGCCCACGCGCCACAAGGAAGAGTAGCTCCCACTTACCGCAACTAAAAAGAAAGCCCGCGCACAGCAAAAAAGACCCAACACAGCCAATAAAATAAACTTATTAAAAAAAAAAAACCAATGCACCTAAGAAACAATCAAATGCACGCACCTAAGAAACAATGACAGTGGGGAATTCATTCTGGAGGTGGTGACAACACCATTTTCCAAAGAACAGCACTGATAGTACAAATTGCAGCATCCAATTCCTGGGACAGCAGGGACCTCCCTGGACCAATGTAGCTTAGCTTTGGCCTCCCTTTCTCCCAGTCCATTTTCTGAGGCTTGTTCTGCAGTTTTCCAACAATTCTGACAGCTACAGAGTATCTCTTTGATAATTCACATTTCTGGTCGAGTCAGCCTCTGTGGCTTAAACTGAGTTGCCTGGCTGGCCCATACTTGGAAAGCTGGAGGAGGAACTGGGGATTCATCAGAGAAAACACAGAATTGGAAGCCATAGGGGTGAATGAGATTGTCCAGGGAGAGAGTGTGGGGGTGAAAAGGGAAGTGGGCTGAGGCCAAGTGCCTAAGGAACAGCCACATGTAAAGGCAGAGCAGAACGGAAGGCCAACACTGGGCCCTGAGGGCAGTCACTTAAAGAGTTTTCTTCCTCTGCCACTTTATCACAGTGAAATAATCCAGGGTGTAGTGGATTCAGGTGTCAGTGGTGTTTAGGACTCAGAGTCCCCCAAACATAAAAGATCTGTAGGTATCTCGGGTCAGAGAAACCTTGAAGGCCATCAAGCGGAGGAGACAGAATTGGAAGCAGGCGGCCAACCTCAACGGTCAGACAAGTGGCACCTGGAGAAGAGGAAAGACAGAAAGGATGAGGCACAGCTGGAAGGTCTAGGCAAGGGGACCTCCAAGTCCAGAGTTGGGGAGAACAGCACTGGCAAGGAGGGGGCACCAATGTGTGTGCCACACCCAGGATTAGGTACCCTATCCTTTCACACTTTGTGCCACCAGGAGGTACCTGACCAAGGCCTTATAGGTATGTACTTAGAGCTAGAGAAAGAACAAGCACCTCCACAGGCATGCAATTTATAACCGGAGCAGAACAGGAGTACCAGGCCTCCTTGGAGGTTCTTACTCCAGGTAACACAAACGACTGAGGGGTTGAAATAATAAAAAGATTTTATCCAAATTGGAACCAAATAATATATACATAACATTTCTGAGAGTGAGTTCATCCTTGGAGTCAATAGCTAATAGTTGGTAATGCATGATTTAGCCGCTTAAAACCCACTGCCCTGGGTTTTACCTGTAGTGTGTCTAGGTGTTTTCAACTTGGCTGAAGCATCTCATAGCATTTAATTCCCTTTTTGTCTTTCCCCAGAGTAGCTGGCAAAGCACGAACATGTGTAAGTATTCAGGAAGTACCTGACCTAGCTGGCTTATACACATAGAACAAGTTTTTATGCTGAAACTTCAGATCAATTCTTACCATAGCTCATGGCATATTTTTCTTACCCATAGCTCTTTTTCACTTTGGTACTTGTCAGAAAAAAACTAGGACACTGAAATTTGAGGACCTAATGGAATTTGGAGACTTCAGTTATCTGATGTCTATGAAGCCTAACCATCTACTTCTAGTCAATAAGATCATATGGAAGCTTCAGTGACAAGCTTCTACTTTGCTAACGATTTTATGATCCTGTTACCCATTATAATTGCTTAAATGGCGTTTTAATTAGCTGCCTTAAATGACTTTGCTTTTTTCCTAAAAGCAGCATGTGTTTTAGTTTAAAATATGGGCCACTGGTGTTTCTCTTTACAAAACGGCTATGTTTAGCACAAGGTGAAATGAGTATATATATTTGCAGAGGTTTTACTCAATCATTTCTGTATCCCAGGTTGATATCTGGCATATAAATGCTTCAATACTTTCGTGGGTTCCGTGGTGTTCTATAAAGATTTATTACTTTTTTCCTGATTTTTAAATACTGTTAATTCATTCACGAGCTTTCCACAGTTCCAGTTTATTTCTGGTACCTGAAGCAAGTCAATCTGCTGTGCTGATGATTATATGCAGTTTTAGAAAGGAGAACTGACTTAGTACATTGTGTGCCAGGAAAAAAAGAGAGAGACACTTACTAAGGATACAGATTTGCCTTCCCTGCATTCATTGCTTCTGCTGAAACTACCATCCATGGCCTTATCTACTCTCATAGTATTAGTAAATCACTTCACAGCAAACGCGATGCAGCAATGGGCCCATTCCTGTGGATTTCACGGGTCTTACTGTGGTCCCCACCATCCTGAAGCAGCTGGCTTGATAGAACAATGGAACAGCCTTTTGAAGACCCAGTTACACCACCAGTTAGATGGCAGCATCTTGGGCTGGACAGGTTCTCTAGGAGGCCGCCATCTATGATCCACATCAGTGTCCAATAGAGCTTTTTCTCCCATAGCCAGGATTTATGGGTCCAGGAATCAAGGAGTGGAAACAGGAATGACACTCCTGTTACTGCTAATGATTGACTAGCAAATTTTCTGCTTCCTGTCCCTGCACCCTTCTGTTCTGATGGCCTAGAGTTCTTAGCTCCAAAATGAGGACTGCTTCCACAGGGAGACACAATAGTGATTTCACTGAACTAGAAGTTAAGACCGCCACCCAGTCACTCTGCACTCCTTATGGCTCTAAGTCGGCAGGCCAAAAGGGAGTCACTGTGCTGGCTGGGGTGATTGATGCTGACTGCCAAGGAGACACTGGACTGCTGTGCCGCAGTGGAGGTAAGGAGGAGTGTCTGGGACGCCGGAGATCCTATAGGACATCTCTTAGCATTGCCATGTCCTGTGATTAAAGTCAACGGAAAACGACAACAACCCAATCCAAAAAGGACTACTAATGACGGAGGTCCTTCAGAAAGGAACGTTCGGGTCACCCCATCAGACTGAGAACCCTGACCAGGTGAAGTGCTTGCTGAGAGCAAAAGAAATACAGAATGGGTATTGGAAGACAATAGCTGCAAATACCAGCTGCAACCACACTGCCAGCTACAGAAACAAGGACTGTAATTGCCATGAGTATTTCTTCCTTATTTTGTTGTGCATATGTGGTGTATAGCAAATATCTTTGTTTTCTTCCCTCTCTTATCCCCTTATTATGTAATGTAAAATGTACTGACTTTACATCATAGTATTTAAGCATTGTTAACTTTACATCATAGTATTTCAGTTAAAGGATATGAAGGAGAAGAGTAAACATCACCATGGACTTTGCATCCTTTTCTGGGGAGAGGGTTAGTGCATTTTCAATTGTATATATGATAGTTGTATCATGTTAGGCATAAGTATGACCTTACTATTATCTTTATTTGGAGATTAAGCATGATTTAAGATGAATATGGGTGCCAGATAGCCAAGGGGTAGATTTGTGGTGGTTAAGTTTGCGTCAACTTGGTTGGACCACAGTGCCCAGATATTTGGTCAAACATTATTCTGGATGATTCTGTGAGGGTGATTTTGGATAAGATTAACATCTAAATTGGTGGGCTTCGAATAAAGCAAATTGCCAACCATAATGTGGGTAGGTTCCCTCCCATCAGTTAAAGGCCTGAATAGAATGAAAGATTCCTGAGCAAGAGGGAATTCTGCAGCAAACCGCCTTTGGGCTTGAACTGCAACAGGGGCTCTTCCCTAGGTCTCCAGCAGGAAGGTCTCCTGCTGGCCCACCCTGCAGATTCTGGTACCTGCCAACCTCCATAACTTTGTGAGTCAATTCCTTAAAATAAATCTCTTTCTACATATATATTCTCTTTCTCTCTCTCTCTCTCTCTCTCTCTCTCTCTCTCTCTCTCTCTCTCTCTCTCTCTCTGTGTCTCTCTCTCTCTTTCCTGGTTCTGTTGAGAAACAGAAACCTAACACATGAGATGATTAGATTACTTGTTGATGGCTGTCATGAGTGTTTTGGCTAGGATTGTGTACGAAAGGCTAGGAAGACTTCTGGTTCCAAAAATATGACTAACCCACCCCTACCCCGATATACATATATACAAATGCTACACAAAATATAACAGAAAAATGCCAAACTGAAAAAATTACCCAGAATTCAGCAAAGAAAATAAAATTATAGAAAATTAGGACCCAAGATTAATAGATGCGAGAAGTCCACTTATGTCTAAGAGAAGTTCCAGAATGAAAATGTAGAGCAGATATTGGCCTTTTTTCCTGTAGAGAAACAAACAGTAAATCGTTTAGGCTTTGTGGGCCGTATCGTCCCCGTCACATCTACCTTGCTTTGCAGTTGTGATGCAAAAGCAGCCATAGGCAAAGATATCAACAAATGGGCATGGCTGTGCACTAATAAAACTTTACAAAAACTGGCAATGGCAAGATTTTGCCCATGGGTTATAGTTTACTGACCCCTGGTCAGAGATGATGAATGAAAGCCAATATTTGATAAAAGAGTAGAAAATGTTTCTGAATTTTTAAATGCTTGATCTTTAGGGTGAGGAAGCATACTGAGTCTAAAGCAAAATAAATGTAAATAAAGCACACTGTGTCACATAGTAATGAAGCTCCGAAAGGCTAGGATCAAGAGAAAAATTTTATATGCAACCCAAGAAAACAGAGCATCTATCAAGGACTAGCTGATTCCACATTTCTCATCAGCAAAAATTAGAATCCAAAACAAAAGGATCAAATCTTCACAGAACTGAGGGAAAATAGCAAGCAATCTATAATTCTACACCCTGAAAAACTACCATTCAGAATGAGGCTAGGGTTTCCCTGGTGGCACAGTGGTTAAGAATTCGCCTGCCAACACAGGAGACATGGGTTCAAGCCCTGGTCCAGGAAGATCCCACATGCCGCGGAGCAACTGAGCCTGTACACCAAAACTACTGAGCCTGCGCTCTGGAGCCTGTGAGCCACAACTACTGAGCCCACGTGCCACAACTACTGAATCCCATGCTCCTAGAGCCCGTGCTCCACAACAAGAGAAGTTACCGCAATAAGAAGCCTGTGCACTGCAGTGAAGAGTAGCCCCCAGCTCTTCACAACTACAGAAAGCCGGTGCACAGCAACGAAGACCTAATGCAGTCAATAAATAAAAAAAATAAATAAATAAAATTTTAAAAATAAAGTTAAAAAAAAAGAATGAGGCCAAAATAAAGACGTTTTGAAACAAATACTGAAAAAGTTCACAACTCACATACCCTCACTGAAAGGATCAGTGGAAGATGTACTTCAGAAGGAAGGAAATTGAACCCAAAAGGAAGGAATCATGTGCAATGCTGAGCAGAGACCCATTTCCTGTGGGTAATCAAAATATGCTTTAATGATAATAATTGATGTTCAAGATCTCAAAAGTAAGAGAAAACCACAATATTAGGCAACAATAATTTAGATTTTAAGTCAGGTGGTGCAAGTTAAGGAAAAAAAATAGAACTGGAATATTTAACTTCCAAAACCAGTAAAAGGATAAAAATTTGATTTTTAAAAAGATTAAATCCAATAGGAGTTGGAAAAGGAAAAGAGAAAAGAAAAAGAATGATACATGGGAAAACACAGAATAATAGGCAGAAATCAACTCAAATACACCAGAAATTGCATCAAGTGGGTTAAACTTCCCTGTTTAAAAGACAGAAGTTCTCAGGTTATTTTTTTAAATATAACAACTGAATCAAATTATGAGCTATTTAAAAGAGTCACACTTAGAACTTAGCAACACCAAAGGTTTAAAAAGATGGAAATGATACACAAAGAAAATACTAATAAAAAAGACTTCTGGCAATACTGTTGTCAGACAAACTTTAAGACAATAATATTAGGGATAAAACATTATCATCATTATGCTCAGATAAAAGGAAAAAATTAAAATGTTTTTTAAATTTTTTG